>NC_072740.1:126259935-126402491 GCF_026930045.1 Uloborus diversus
GTAACTGGTTACTTACCGGTAGACCGGTGAGGTTCGTCGAACGCAACCTAATTGGACAGCTCAGTTATCGCTCCAGCTCAGTGATTCTGATTCTTGTTTATGGATATATATTTGTAGGAATTGGCAATTGCGATTTTCTATTGTCTGCTGCGAAGAGCATGCGCACTGAATGTTTAATAACCAATTTGACTAAAAACAATTTCATAGCTACATTTCCGCTGCTCAATAAAAGTACGCTGGTGTTACAGCGAAGCGAATTGTAGAATGCTCTCTTGGGTAGGTAAAAGGTGATTTTTATCTCAACACATTTGACGAGTTAACCATTGTTTATTGCTTTTTAAATGTGTTTAAAAATGCTTCTTTGACGCAATACTTTAGATATGTTCCTCAGTGTTACTCCGATTCAATTTCTGAGTTGTCAGTTCGAAATATGACAAATATTTTCAGCTCTTATTCAGACGTTTTTCTTATAGAAATTGTCATAATTTTTCTTCCAGATCATTTGAAAAGCGTACAAATATGCGTGTTTAACATTCTACAATTCAAGTAATTTCCAGGTTTACGAATTACTGTACATGATTTCTGGCAAAATGTGAAACAGTGTTTGCATCATTTTTATGCTGTTTAGTTCTTATCTTTTCAAACATGCTCTTTTTTTTTCAATGGCTTCAACTAATTCATTGCTTTTTTTTTTTCATTTTTTGCACCGTGCACATTTTGAATAGATCAAGTCTTTTCAAATTTTATCAACTTAGTCCGTTGAATGGTAGAAGTTTTCTCGTCCCATTCTTTAAATAATGTAAGTTAAAGTAATTATACATTATCAAGTATTTGTTTAATAATAAGTCTATATGTTGCAGGTAGTTCGTCTTAAAATATTTAAGGAAAAGTACAATAAAACCTCTCCTAACAGACACCACTTATGTGGACAATTTTTATTTCCCCAATTTCAATGCAAATAACATGATTAAGCCCCTGTCCTGCGGACACCTCTCTGTTGTGGACAAATTTTTGTCTCGTTAGTGTCTGTATTAGAGGAGTTTTACTGTTTTGTATTTTTAATTACAATTTTGAACGTAAAATAAATCTGAAATTGCATTAAATTGTGTTACAGTTGTAGCATTGTATAATGTTTGATGTCTGGGGCATGGCAATATTATTATTTTTTTTTCTAACTTAACCTGGTGAAATCAATCAATATTAATGTTTGAGCAGTAAGCTACCGCCCTTAACACTAGAATTACGGCAGTCTTCGTATACCTAGAAATACGGCAGGGATCATTTTGACCCTGCCAAAGAAACCGGCGTAGTTTTCAACATAAAGTCTATATATAATAATTTATAATAATTACTCTTTGTTTTGAGAATACAGAAGTTTTAAATCTATATAAATGAAGTATTTAAAAATATTTTTAAAAATGAGATTAAAATATCTAATGTTGTTTCGGTTTCATCAAGAACATTTTGGAAATCTACAATAAACTAAGTGAATATTTTATCAAATTTTGTAGAAAACAGTTTTGAACCCAAATATTTAAGTAGATTTATGGTATTTTTTTTAAACTAAAAGTGAAAAGAACAAAGGATTGTACTTACTAGGTTTTTCGTCTGTGCAGCATATTTTACACAAGCTAATCTTTCTAATTTTCTAAGCACAAAACCGACATACAGATATCTTACAGTGTCACTCTTTCTAATATTAATTTTTTTTTAACCTTTACATTCATTTGTTTGACATTTCTCTCTCTCTCTCTTTTTTTTACTGAATCTTGCACCTACAGTGGCTCCCAAAAGTGTTCGTACACTTTGAAATTTTTAAAAAAAACCAATATAACTCGAAACTGAATTCGAATATGAAGTTTAATATTTTTTCACATCATTCCTATGTCATTCTAAATACAACCCATTGGTTTTTTCAAAATATTGATGGATCTTCGTTTTGAAATGGGTCAGAAAACGAAGAGACAGAGAAAGAACAAGCCACAAAAGTCATCGTACACTCGAATATTTTCGAATAAATTCATGATTCAAATTATCATATGCCATTTTATTAATATTTTTGCATTGTGTTGACCATTAAGAGGCATTTGGCTTTAATTTTTGTTTATTTATTCTTTAATGTGCTTATTACTGTAAAATGGCTGGTATTCGTAAAAACCCACAAACACCATTCAAAATTTGAATTTTTTTCCAACAGTAGTGGTAAATTGGTTTGAAATGTCTCTAAATTAGTTAATTTATTTGTTTGTATAGTAAAGTGCTTGATAAATTGCTTTAAAGAAAGGAATCGGACCGAAAACAAGGTAAGAAAAGGTCAACGGGCAAAAGTTGACAAAACGTGATTGGAGATTTAAAGTTAAAAAATTTATAAAAAATACACATTTGAGAGCTGTAAAAGTTTCTGCAGAGTTAAATGAAACATTTTACATTTAATTTTTGCCTAAAATTGTTCGCCAAGTACTCTGATTAGCTGGATTAAATTCGACCTCTTTCCGCAGAAATTTTCTTGGTCGTGCGAAAAACAGAAAACTTATGCTTTTCGCCGCAAAATCAATGATAAATAAGCTAAAAACGTTTTAGAATCACGTCCTACTTACAGATAAAAATAAATTTAACATTTTTGGTTAAATTGTTGTATAACTGTAAGTAGAAGAAAAAATTAGGAACTTAATCTTAAGAACTTAATTGGATCAGTTAATCAGGACGGTGGAGGTTTTCTAGTGTGAGGGTGCATATCAGCATCAGGACTTGATAGTTTGTAATTTTTTGATGAAAAAAATGAATCATGCTGTTCCTTTAAATATTTTAAAAACCAATTTTGAACTCCTAGCCAAAAATTTGGTTATTGAAAACAATTTTGTTTTTCATCAAGATAACTATAAAAAGCACACTGTTTTCAACGTTTGCGTCTAGTGCCTCAAAAATTGGCCTAAAGTTTAGAAAATACCCCCTCAATCTCCAGATTTTAACTTAATGTAACGTATTTAGAGATATCTGGAGGCTATATTATGAAAATAGGGTTTTAGAACTAAAATAGAGCTAGAAACAGTAAGACTTGAAGTGTGGTTGAACACTTACTCAGAAATTACGGGAAAAAAAGAAAGAAAAAGAATGAAATCTATTCCCAGACGTTTAAATGGTGTTATGAATACTGTATGATATTCTACTAATTAATAACTTAATCAAAAGTTAGATTATTCAATAATATATAGACATTTTATAAAGTGTACAAAGACTTATGTGAGATAAATTTCCGGCACTTTTTGGTTTTTGATTTTTTAAAAATTAAGTTTTAATATATTTTTTAAAAATTTCATGTAGTTTTGTTAAAAATTGATCATAGATCTTATAATTAAATACCCATTCCGAAATATTAATTCTAACCAATGGATTGGGGCCTATTTCGTTGAAAGTCGTAGGTGTACGAAGACTTTTGGGAGTCACTGTATATACATTTACTTACAGCTAGAACAAGTTTGTTTTTATTTGGTGTGTGTTCCTCTCTGAGTTCTCCTTCTGTTAAATGTAATTAAAAAATTCCTTCCGCTGATACTTTCTCTTGTATTTGTCCTGAACAAAATTCTGGCATTTATAGCTGATCAGTTCAAAATATTGTGGAAGATATCTAATATATACTAGCCAAAGGCGTAAGGGAATTTCATGGAGTATTTCTATCCCATTTGACCTAGAGGGTCTGGTTCTTGCATCATTTTTACAATTTTGTCTTGCCTTAGCCCTCTTTTACGAGCCAATAATATGCTTTTTCAAAAGAACAAAAAGTCACTTAGGGTTAGACGGGGGAAATATAGGTCAAAAAACCATAACATCTTAATATTTTCTTAGGTATAAAAGATAAAATGTTTTAATTTGGCATGAAGTAAGCTTAAATACTTTAGAAAATATTCAAATAATCCCGTTACTTAAAATTACATTATTATTTATTTTATTTAAATTAAATGAGCGACCAAGAATTACCCGGATCAGGGTAAATATGGATCACCCCCTTTTTTTAAAGTAATCATTGTCAAAAGTAATTAACCATCCTTATATATTATTTCTGCAGCCTGTTTTTGGTTTCTACGCCAAATTTCCCTCAATTTTTGATCGATTTCTTTGATTTACGGCTTAATTTTATAGCTTATGGTGCTGGCTACTGACGAAAAATAGACCCAAGGTCTAAAAATTGTTTCTTTTAGCCGAAAAAACCTGTTTTAAAGAACCATAATAAGGTTTTCGGTCAAACTTATAACTTTAATTTGCGCTATGACCGACAGAGCTGAGTAGCTTGATCGGCAGAGCGTTCTCTTCGTAACCAGGAGATTACGCGTTCGGGCCCACGTCTGAACAATCTGCAACAAAAAAATTAGAGAAATATCGCGCATTACATAAACACTGAATTAAATGAATAACAACTATGAGGGAATAGAATAAAAGAGAAGGAAATGCTCCTTGCTGATATGAAAACATTCAGTGATTTTGTGCTAAATTACTTCGAAATTGCACGTGTTTTTTTTTTGAAGCTTTGGCTCTGGAAAGAAAATTAAAGCATAATGTAAGCGAAAATATAAGTAACAGGTTTAAGATTTCAGACTACAATAGAATTGTTTTTTGTTCAGAAAAAAAAATAATAAATCGTATATTGAAATATATATTCTTCTAATGAGTTTTTGACTCTTTGTATAAATAAATAAAATACTACCTCAATTTGAAGGGTAAAATATATATTTTTTCTTCTTTTTGCTAAAAAACAAATAGCTTATCACATTTTTACTACATTCGAAAGCATAGTTCAATTTATTTTGTATTTTAACCGTGCTGTTAAATGATGAACACGTGCTGCCATCTAAGTTATAACGGTTTAAGCAGCCTGCGATAACAAATTGTAAAAATTTTCAAAAATAAAAACATTTTTCTTCAATATCTTATCTTATATATTAATCCCCTCTCATTTTAAAACTTATCAGGCTGTCCAATGACGAAAAAAAGACTTACGGACGAAAATTCAAGTTTTCGAAATCGCCTCTTGCTGTTTCAAAACCTTGATGCTTCCTGTAGTTCTTCTGCATTTTTTAAAGCAAAGTTCTAATGCAGTTTTCCATTTTTTACGTCGCTTTCGGCAAAAAAAAAGCCTTTGTGTGTGTTCATATTTTAATAAAGCTTAACAGCACTGGACTTAGTTGTTCGGTTTAATTGATAAGTTTTTTTCGGTAGAGCGTTCGGCTATAAACTATCTGAACTTCGGGCAAGCTTGGGCTGTCCGACATAATATCAAATTTATATTAGTATTACGCATTACATGTGCTCATAACATATACACCTAATAAAATAAATGCAGTGGGAATGCTACTTGGTGTTTCGACTCCTTTATGCAGGCTACAGTTATCATTCGGATAAGTTGATTGCTAATCGAACTGTGTTCTTTGACTACATCCAGACCACTCAACATAATGTAAGCATAAAAAAGTATTAGATTTACCTAAAGAAATCCTTTTTGTGCAGAAAAACATTTTTATTGTATGCTAAAATGTAGATGTTTCTAATAGCAGTGTTCGACCTTTTGTACAAATGAAAAAATACTACGCCCGATTAAAACTACGAGTTTCACTCAGTAAACCTTTAATTTTTTATTCGCGTGAATACGATATAAAGCATTAAAAGTATTGTCAACTTCATTAGCAAGAAATTATTTTCTACTCCTCTGCTTTCTGCTGAAAAAAAAAATACATTTTGTCTACGTTCGAAAAATTACACTTAAGAACGGACTCAGTTCAACTGGTTTTGGTTTTGAATTTTAAGTGTTCGATTAAAAGAGAAACATGTGTGGGCATTTAAGCCGTAACGGTTAAAGCAACCTTCTATGTGAAATAGTTCAATATTCAAAGATAAAAACACTTATTTTCAATCCAATTTATTACTTCTCTAGAATGTTTGTTTCAATCGCTACGTGAGATCTTCGTCATTCTTTAATCAAATTCCATGCTTTGCGAATAATTTTAAATCGTATCATGCTGGTTAATGACAAAACACAGATGCATGATCTTATTATTATTATTTTTTTGGCAAAAAGCTTTTTTGCTGTTTTTTACTACGCATTCCTTCAATGAATAGCTTTCGAAAAGGAAGGCGCAATTGCTAGGTTTGTTGGGGTGTCGGGCTGTTAGTCAGAATGGCGCCAATTCGAATACGTGCCAATAAATATCTCTTTAATGTTTCTTTTTTTCCCGTCAGATGCTGACATGTGCAGGACTGTATTTGCCACAACCTGTTTTTTCACATGCACAATTATTGCTTTTTCACGAGTCACCACTCAGCCACACTTTTAATGACATTTATGTTTGCATTGAAAATATGTACGATTAAAAGGGGAGCTATGATCAAATTATCACAACGTTGTATTTAACGAGGTTTTGTTACTGATGTCTTTAAATTACCTGCCTTCTCTTCTGCGCTTACTTTTTTTTTCGGTTCTTCTTCATAATGTTCTTCCTTTGAAATTCTTAAAGAGCGAAATGCCTTATGAAACGATTTGAAGCACAGTGCGGAGTTCCGCACGGGTCGACTAGTTCTAAATTATTGTTTCTTAGCCCAAAAGAGTTTTTTTAATGATAAAAAAAATTGTATTAAAGAAGTAAGACATTATAATTGAAATAATTTGATGCTACTCTTCCTAGTTGAGGACTGCAATTAGAAATTGCTCTTGGTTCTGAGCCCATGATTTTGTGAAGAAATTTCTTTAATAATTATATGCTACCTTCAACAATTGTGTTTCTGTCATCTGCAAGGTTTTTTCTTTACAATTTCAATGAACTAGACGGCAAAAATGCACTTATTTCAAATTACTTCTAGAAATTTCTCAATCGGACAGATAAAATTTCAGACACCTTGTTTCAGGAAATTCATTTCTGGTTTTTTCTTATCCAAATTTTAAGTTACTTTCCCATTGTAGAATATGCCGCTATCATCATTCATTACAAAGTGTATCTGATGTTTAAGTACAGAATGAATTCGTTTGTAGCACCATCTTTTAACATTTTTAAAGAATGAATATTTTTACAATTGAGTTATTTCAGATTCTTCCCGCTTTTTCTCGTTGTCATAAACAATTCCAAAATAGGTTCATTTTGTATTTAGTGACTGTCTATATTAGCTTGTTGAGGTATTTTTATTTTCTTACAGCAGAGTTTTTCTTAGTGACTACATCTGTGCTTTGCATTTGATTTCTCTTCTGCTTCTTTTTTTCTTGCAGTTCCAAAATACAATATTTGTTATAACTATTGAATTTATCCCCTTATTTAGTACTCTAGGGATTCATTTTAAGTTGTTTCTTATTTTGGTACTTGATGTGTGCCGTTATTGCATGCTGAAATAGTTTATCTTCAAAGCTGGAATTGATTTCTAGCCAAAAGGGCATACTTCAACATCCAATTGAAGATGATATATCTTCCAATGTTGTACTTGGAGCATTAAAATTTCTTTTTCAGAGAAAGTTTGGCACAGAAAAGGAAAAGTTGAAGTTAATACTGATATATATAAGAAAATAGAAATAAATAAGAAAAGTATCTAAAATATCAGAAAATATACTGACCCAGAATTACCCCACTAAACTGGAGTATAAATCAGTATACTTTTAATACTAACTATTTTTTAAATGAAGAAAAAATGTATGTAGGTATGAAAAGCTTAGACCATTTGCTATTCAAAAACAGCACCAACAAAATTATTCCTTCAACAGTGTTTCCCCAATATGAATCTTGAAAAAAAATCATGATTTTCAGAGGCAATCTCTTTTGAAGATGTTTTTATAAAAGTGTGAAAACTATTTTTTCTTTCTTATTTACTTCACTGTTGCATTGTTTTTGACCTTGGTATAGGAAAAATGAATGTATAAGAATGGCTTAGCATAATTTAGTTTTTTTGCCAAAAACATTTTTTAACAGTAAAAAGTTGGTGACCATTATTTATCCCGGAAAGAGAGTGACCCATAATTGCCCCGTGTGACCCTATTTAATAGAGATTCTCTCTGAGTGTCATCTGAGTGGAACATTTTTTAAAATGCAAGAATATGTGAGCTTTTGAATGGAATGCATGACTTTGCATCTATTTACTCACATCTTTTTGCAATGAAAAAACTGGTAATCTCAAAACTTCTCTTCCATATTTTTCACAAACTTGCGATTTTAGCACTGCATTATAATACAAAATAAGTTCTTTCCCTTGCAGGAATCTGTTGATTCATATCTAGCATGATATGCAATTTTATCCCTTGTATATATTTTGTAAAATTTTAACAAACAAATTTAGGTTAAAAAAATCGTAATGAATCGCTACATTGTTATGCATCGCTACATTGCCATGTAAGGTTGGCTACATCGCGATGTAAGGTTGGCGATGCATCACAATGTAGAAATTCCTACATCACCGAGCCCTAATTACAAGTATTAAAAAGGTTGAATGTTCATTGCTGTGTGTTTTACCTTTCAGTTTTAAATGTGACAATGGAGCCGAGAAATGTGGAATTAGATACATTTGCTGCGTCAAATGCCGAGTCAAATGATGATAATATGTACTCTACAGATCATCCACTCTACCCAAATGATGAAGTAGCATGTGAACAAAATTTGAAAGGTGCTTCAAATAATCCAAATGATTTTATTCCATGCACCGAAAATGATGAGAATAAATTTTCTATGGACAGGTAAATAATAACTCTGTGACGTTGTTGTAATATAGGTGAGGGACGATTACTCCACTGCATTCTTTTTTTATGCTCAAATTGTCTGTTATAGTTTTGTTTTATTTTTCTTTTCTATTATTATATGTCCCCACTCCTCTATGCAATCTTTACATTCTAATATATTAACATTCTAAGTGAAAAGGAAATGTTCTGTGCTTTAATTTTACTTAGAGTCTCTTTCTAAATTTATCTTTATGCAAAACATAGTGCTTAAAACATTTGTTATTGATGTGATTGAAATTTTAAAAAAAAGCCTACAAAAGAACTTTTCATTTACCTTTTCAGCTTTATCTTCTCTACTTAAATAGTGGGGTAGAAAAAATATATAATGCTACAGTAAAAAGTTATTAGTTTATTTATTATTTATTTATTTTTTAAATACAACTGTAAATGTCAAAAGTTTTGTCTTCATTTCACAGGGGTCTGTCCAGGATTTTTCACAGGGTCCGTTTTTTGTGAAAAATTAAATAATTTTGTGAAAAATGAATAAATTTTGTAAAAAATAATTAATTTCGCAAAAAAAAAAAAAATTTGTTAAAACGAAATTTTATAATTTAGAGATGGCACAAACTGCATCAATTAAAGTTGAGTGTTTTCGTCTTCTATGTCGAGAATATCATTCTGGAGCGTTTTTCTGATATTTGGTGGGGGGGGGGGGCATCGCTCTCTCAAGTATCAATATTTATCTACCATTCTACATTTTGTTAAATTATACTACAAATATTTCTGTCCAGTATTTAAAATAATTGTAACAAAAAAAAAAAAAAAAATTCAGAATAGGGTTCAGCATTTAACTTTGTGACCCAAGACACTCTTAAAAACCACAGAATTTCGTTTAAAACGTATAAACTCCGTGATTTTAACAAAAATAAAACGTTACTTTAATTAAAGTAACGTTTTAGTTACTTTAATTGTTTACCTCTTAACAACGCGTAATAAACATCAAAAATTCGAAAAATCGGATTCCGATAGCGGATGCAAAGAGATCGTAATTCTCAAAGTGAAGGCATCAAAAGTATAAAAACGACTTGTAAAAGAAATATTTTTGACAAAGTTATTTTAAAATTGCATTTTAGAGTCCTATGATAAACATTTCATTAACATCTGTGGACACAGTTGAAGCAAAAAAGAAATAAAAAAAATAAATGAAATAAAATAAACCATCTATTCAACATTTTAATTTTTGACTCATAACAGAAAATGGAATTTTGCTTTTAAAAACTTGAAATGAGAGTTCTAACAGAAATAAAGAGACTTTTCATTTATTTGAATCCTAATAAAGCGAAGTTAGCTTGAAAAAATAACAAAATATGATTCTCATATCGGATGTTAAAAGATTGCATTTTTCAAAATGTAGACATCTAAAGAAAAAAAACGGTAATTAAAAGAGTTTATTTAAAGTTAATCATCCTTGTTAGCATCGAAAAATCAAAACCCATATAATTTTCTCCCAAAATAACAATTAAACATCGCACCGCACTGTAAAAACGCAAATATTGACAAGCTAGTAAAATGAGAATATTTTCTAATCAAGTCATTATAAAGGTTCAACGCCAGATGCTAAGTGGTGATAATTTTGAAGTTGGTAACCCTATCTGAAGCGATCATATTTTTTCCCCACCCTTACTATCCTTTTGCAGTTTTAAGTTCATTTCGCAGATATATATTATTATTGTTTATTAAATCATGAGCGAGGAGAAAAGTGCTTACCAATGCCTTTTCAGAAAAGTTTACAACAACACCGCTGCTAATTATCTGTGATAAAACAAACAAACAAACAACCATTATATTTATTTGGCAGTAGCAATTATTTATCGCTTGCAGGAGCATCGCAAGAGTGCCGATTTTTTTCTTTCAAAATTAGCCGATTTTGTATAAGCTGATCCCTCTAATTTGACTTCAAAAAAGGTTCCAAAAATTATCGGTTTATACACAGAAATATGCATTGTTTTGCTTTCAGATTTGCTCTTTCAATTAACAATTTGTGAAACATCCGATCTTGTTTATCAGAATTTTGTGAAGGGTCCGTTTTGTTTGATCGGGATTTTGTGAAAGGTCCGTTTTGTTTGATCGGGATTTTGTGAAAGGTCCGTTTTGGTTGATCGGATTTTTGTGAAGGGTCCGTTAACGGACCCAAATATCCTCTGGCCAGACCCCTGTTTCAGTAGCGTTAATTGCATAAAAATTAATGAAGCACTATGATTGACTACTGTGTAAAAAAAAAATTGACCTATGTGTAAATGTATTTAAACATCTTATAAGAAAACCTTAAAATTTTTTTGCAAAATAAACTTTTAAGTAGCATATTATATTTAGTACAGATGCAAATTACAAACATGAATTGAATAAAGTTACTTATGGTAGCTAATTTTTTTTGTGTGTGTGTGTGACCAATGAGTTCTGTCGTGTAAAACTGACTATCTAGTTTCTGGTGGCAAAAACATAAGAGTATAAATGCTGCAGTTTTCCTTGCTTTTGTATAGCATCTTCCTTCATGTTCTTTTTAGAAACTAACTATGAATGTGTTCTTGCGTTTAGTTTTATAGCTTCAAATTTTTGTCATGTGGGATAATTAATGTGAAAAAAAAAGGTCTTATTTTACCCAATGTGTAATATTATTCTGTGACATTTTGACTTTTCTGAAAATTCATAGCAAATAACCGTTTTTTTTTCTAAAATAATATCAAAAGCTACTTGATTCAATAATTTATAGAATTACTTAGGGACTCCTCCCCCACGCACTTCGCTTGCAGCCCCCCCCCCCCATTTGTCACCTTCAGTAGCTCAATGCTGTCAGCAGAGTGTTACAATAGATGGTTTTAATGTTTTTTCCCTCTGAATGCCCTATAAATTTTTATTTATTTATTTAAAGCATTGCACACTACAGAAATAATCCAATTACAGTGGCAACAATATAGAAAAAGCAATTAAAATAAACTATACATTTAAAATATTAAAACATAAAGCTTTAAAGATGTAAAATGACATGTTAAAAATATCTAAATCATGACAATGAATGTTAAAAAGTTTGTAAAATTTAAAAAGACAAAAAAATATCAACATAGTTCTGTCTGGTAAAAATATTTTTAAAAGAAGAATGACTCCTAAGAGTCCTATTTGGGACAGCAAGTTGTATCGAATTAACGATATCATCAGTATTATCAGTTCATATGAATGGAACCCTTAAGGTTTAAAGGGGTGAGACAGGGTGGAATATTTGGTCATGGATTTTTTATATCCAACTGTACCTGTATTGACATAGTAGACATTGATAGTCCGGAGGCTATAAGGTTACAGACACACACAGAAGGGCATACACAGGTTTTAATAGTAGATCGTGAAAACCTGAAATGCACTAGTTCCGAAATTATTAACCAACTTCAAAAAAGGAGGTTATGATTTTGTCATTCGGCTTTTTATGTATGTTTTCGTATTACTTGAAGAATACTGGACCGATTTGAAAAATTATTTTTGTGTTTAGAAGGGTATACTTCCCAGATGGTCCCATGTTAATTTTATCTGGATCTGTTGAGGGGTCTCGGAGAAATCTAAGAAACTTTATATTTCATGCGTTGTGGCTACATAGACCAGCTTTCGTCACTGCGTGATACATCACTCACAGATCACATGGTTTTGGCGTGAATGAATTTTCGACTGAGGAATCTTGTCTTGAACAATATTTAATTCTCACGCATCAGAATGTTTGATTTTCACCAAGCCGCCTGTTAAATTTGATTATAGTCTTACTAATGTATTTATTACTCATGTAGCAAATGAGTAAATTAAATGTATTTTGCTACGAAAATAGTTGAATTAATTAATTTAATATAAAACAAAATTTTGGTAAAAACTAACTTCATTTACTAAATTAAATTCATTAAAATTGTTTTTGTTTTTTTTCAAATATTTCAGTTTTAAAGTTTATTTAGTGTCCAATTAAAGGGAATTGAAGACAAAAATCCCCCCCCCCCCCAACCCCGGCGATTAAATTTATATTCCGTATTAAATGCAGTGAAACCTGTGTAAGTTGAACACTTGCGGTACACTGCTTTAGTGGTCAACTTAAACAGGTGGTCAACTTACAGAGGTTGATTTATATGATAAGGGACGTGTCCTGGAACGTTTCTGAATCATTTTTACAATGTATGAGAACAGAATAAAAAAATGCAACGCTTTTTCAAAAGGGGAAAAAATTAGACGTATTAATAATTCTTATTAAAAATCTCTGAATATTTAATGTTGAATAAGTGGCTTTGAAGTCTCCAACCCAGTTAAAACTAAAGCCAGATCAAGATAGTTGGTAGTAAGTAGGAAAGTTATGGAGCAGGGGTTCTGAAACTTTTTCCACTTGCAGCACCCTTTAAAGAATTTCTCACAGCACCTTAGTGCATCTTTATTATTTAGGTAAGTGCGTAAATGCGCCAAATATTGCTAGCGTAAGGTTCAAAACTTAAAATTTTTCTCCTTTATGATTGAATTGCTCCAGCTTTTGCATATTCATCCGATGATTCATAAAATCTAGGAAAAAAATAAAATCAAGTGAAAATTTAAGTTTTGATTGTGTTTTACCTAAGTTTTAGCAAAGTAAAACGACCTAGTCTTATTAAGAACATGGAGCAGGGAAGTCTGGCAAACACTACTTCACGCAAAGATGAAGACAAAAATGCCAAAAAAGTACTATCAAACTAAAACAAATTGAAAGAGTATTTAATATCAACTTATATTTAACCACATTTGATAACCTCCAAAAAACATCCAAAAATTCTATGTTTATTTCCATGAAAAGGGAAAAGATCAATATTCATATTTGAGACAGCTGATAATTCGCTGTTTCTGTTTTTTGTCACTCATGGGTGCAATTCATGCATATATGAGCAGCATATACAGTACATCCTCCTTCCGATACTCCGGTGTCATATTATGAGGACACCGAATTGCTGAGAAGACTAACGTGGACCCAGTGGCGTAGCTAGGGAGGTGCCCCCAAAAAGTGCCTCCGCCCCGGGAGGCACTTTTTGGGGGGCAGCAATTTCATACTTTTGATGCGAAAAAATTTAACGCGTTTTCCCAATAAGTAAATCATGCTTTTGATCTTTTTCTGGAGTTGAAAAAAAAAAGGTCTTTTAATTCTGAGGTTGTGGTATGATTATGATAATAAAATTACTCAAATTCAAAACATGTGTTGTTCTTGTGGACATCTCAGCACTATATTGCTTGTTTTCTTCCTTCGTCTGAAGCTACAGACTGAGGGCGGTGTCACATTTTTCCAGGAAGAGCAGCTGAACCTTCCTACCCCTTAACGTCACCAAACAGCCCAAAAGTGCAGTTTAAGGCCTTGAGTCTCAAAACATTTCCAAGGGATAACGTCCACCCCATCCCTTTGCATCTCATCCTTTAGCTTAATATTGAGTTTTTATAATTTCAATGCCAACAAATTCCTGAGGGCGATCAAGCCCTGACCCTTTCTGTAATGTGATTAAAGATAGTCTAATATGTGTATTAAGGACATCAACTTCGAAATCCCCATTGCATACAATGTCTCCAAAAATAACTTACAGTTGGGTTTTTGAAACTTAAATTTCAGAAAGATTCTAAGGTGGGACTCCAAATGTGCACGAAATCACCAAATGTCATCTCAGTTGGCTCCAAATTAGAAATTTCTGAGGAAAGATCTCAAAGCCTTCTTTTCTCAGTGATGAAGAGATTAAAATGAGCAACAGTTTCAAAAAAGATTTCGGGTGGGAAACCCCCTCCGAACTCTCACTCTCTTGACGTTGTCCGTCAAACAACGGCTAAAGTCGCATTTTTAGGACGTCATTTTCAAAACGTTTCACAGGGAGATGGGAAAACCATCTGACTTCCGAAATTTTTTGGAAATATTGGAAACTTATTGCGTCAAAGATAGCCTACAATTGCGTTTTTGAAACTTCGGAATCGAAAAATTTCTAGAGAGCTCCTGAACGTTCCGTATTCTTTTTAACGTCATCAAAGATAGACTAAAATTGATTTCAAGTTTGAAAATATTTCGGGAGGAAAATCCAATCCTTGTTGGAGTTAAGTTTACGTGTTTTTCAGTTAAGTTGAAAAGCTTTCCGGACAGCGCCGCTGAACCTTCCCTAATATCTCCACGTATGTAAAGATAGCCTAAAAATGCTCCTTTAAGATTTCAATTTTAGCAAATGTCCTTGAGAAGTCCCAACCCCGTAACGTCAGCAAAGGAAGCATAAAATTGATTTTAATTTTGAAAGAAAAAATCTGGAGGGAGCTCAAAGCCTTTTCTCTATAAGTGTTATCACAAATTGCGTAAAATTCAAAATTTTGGCTTAACTTTTGGAATTTTTCGGTGGGGCTCTGAATTCCTTTTTTTTTTCTTTTGTAAGAAAAATAAGAGCAACTTCCTTTTTTTTTTTTTTTTTTGTAAGAAAAGTAAGAAGGGAAAAATTATTTTATTTTCTTCTTTACTAAAATCTAAGTACCGTATATACTCGCGTATAGGTCGATCTCGCGTATAAGTCGACCCCCCTTTTTCAGAGAAAAAATCCAGAAAAATCTAAAACCCGCGTATAAGTCGACCCCCATACTTTCCAAAAACATCGCGAATTATTTTCAAAGAAATTTCAAAATAATGAACACATTTATTTACAAATAAAATAGGAAAACATTTCTAAAAGCCTTCAAACTCGGATTCCGAGTCGGACGCAAAAAAAAGTTCATTAAAGTCCGCTTCCGTCATCCCCGCGTCATCCTATACATCGGCGGCTGCAGAATCGTCAATGATATCAAAGGATGCCTTCGACGAACCTCACCGGTCAACCGGTAAGTAACCAGTTACTAACCGCGGCGTTCTAACCGGTCGTGCTCGTCGAACGCACTCTCAGTCTGAATGGCGTGACTGTTGACGATAAATATTTTAATACGTTTTACGATATTTGTTAATTGCTGAATTGATCCTTAATAACGAGGAATAAAATTATCTTTACTTATGTGTATTATTTAGGTGTTTTTAGTTGTTATTTTTGAATAAGTTTACTTTTTCACACTAGCAACTTATCAGCGACTACCTGTAACCGCACATCGGCATTTCTCGTAGCTTCCCAGCCAGTGAGCTGTATAGTAACCCTGGAGTGCGGATCGGGTCGAATCGGATTGGGGTAGAGTGTAACCTTCGAATCTCGCCAATGTTCCCCTCGTTAGGCTTAGGAACTGGTCTTAGCATTGGAGTCTACGAGGACGCTCGCAAGCTTTAAAAAATATTTAAAAATAACCCATTTGCTTTTTGTTATCAAATGACCGGTTTTTAGCCACATCACGCTGTCGGTCGGCTGAATATATACATCATTAAACAGAACAATTCTTTACTTGTATTTAGTATTAGAATAAAAATTTGGCTACTTTTCGGCAACCATTATTGCCAAGACTCGGGTTGACGTGAGATGACGTAGAAGGAGAGGGAGGGAACTTCCATCTCTCGGAGCGCTCGCAGATATGTTTTTCTTTCCCTTCGTTTTTTGTTTGTTTCGCTTAACAAGAGTAAGAATAAACAGATAATTTGTTCATGAAAATTTTAATTGTATAATTAAAAATGTTAGTATTTTTCATCGAGAACGTAGGATTATTTAATACAGTACTTCTTAAACAAATGCAGATTTATTTCAATTTATTAACCATTTACCTACTGTAAAAGCGATTAAACGAGTCGTAATTTTTGCGAAAATGAACGTATCGGTGACTTTGCGAGATAAAAAATTTAGTGAATTGTATGTGAATAGAATAGAAAGTTTAAATATTTCGGCTTAAATTTTCGCGATAATAATGAGCTCGCGAAAATTAAAGTAAAACGAAAACAAGTCTTTTTACATTCACAGTATTGTTTTTGTATGTTTCTCTCTTTATCTCTTTTCTACAAGGAAGTTTTAGGTTTTCTTTCTCAAGTATTCAGCAGATATTTTTTTGTAAGTATTGTGTTGTCTTCCTAAAATTTATTCAAAAAAAACCTACATTATCAGAAACAAAAAAAAAAAAAAAAAAGGTTTTAGCTAAAACTATGAGGTATAATAATTTTTGAATCACAGATTTTTTTCCCCCCCCGATCGTCAGGAAAGAATTTATTGAAGAAAAAAACTTATCAATTTTCCTTTTACACAATTCCGAGTTTTTTTTACAGATTTGTGACATATCGCATTATATTTTCATCTTTTTGAGAACTATTTCTTTTGCAATGTAAAGAAATAGTTGGAAAAAATTAAAAGAAATTATGTTTAAACTCCCAACATTATTATTAATTATTTTAAAATCATAAACACTTAGAAAGTTTAACAACAAAGTTATCTAAGAATAACAAAAATCAAAAAATTTTTATTCTCATAAAAGATTAGCACTTTCTTCTTCATTTTCTTCAGTTTTATTCTATACAGATTTGGCATTTAAAAGCTGTGGAAACTAAACTTTTTAAAACTAACAGGAATTCAGAAATTAAAAAGTACTTTTAAAAAGCAGTCGTATAGCATAAAGTCATAAATGTGACGGTACTTCCCAATATGGAGTATCTACGTATTTTTCTTAGATTCATTTACATCTACAAAGAATGTCGGAACTATATAGGCTTGGATCTACCTAAGCTACCAGCCTATGGGGGGGGGGGGCTCCATTAAGCCCCTACAGATTTTGTTGCAGGGGGACCTAAAATGTACGGATACGGGCCTGGAACCATAGTTGTGCATATCAGTTGATGCTTTGTGTTGTGACAAGAAATAATTTTCTGAGCTTCAATTGTGGAGGTTCTAAGCAGGTCCGAATCTACATTCCGACATAATTAACCAGCTGCTTCGCCCTACTTTGCAAAGTCTACCTCGGAAATGAAGGTTATGTCAAGTGACGTTCAACAATCAGGCTTGAACAAGAAAACTTTTCAAAATTTCCCGACAGATTGCGGAAAAATAACCAAAAAGGAAATTTTTTAAATTCCTTGACTTCAAGAGAAGCCTCAAAACAAAAGCTAGAATTTCAGTATTTATAAGATTGCAAATATATTTAACGCATGTGAATAAGAATGAGAACCAGGTTGGAGAAGAGCATAATATGGTGCTGTGTGCATATCTATAGAATGGTGCGCGGCTCTTGCCCCTATCACAGGGCTAAAATTCCTTACACTATGCCATTTACCAAACCTTTAAATTAATTTCTCCGTAACCCCTCTTCCCTTCCGCCCATTAGCAAATATTTTTAAAACATTTCTTAAACAAGCACACACACAAAGCATGATCAAACAAAATCACTTTGGTTTGTCATAAGATTAATATATAATTGCCATAAGTTAATAGAGAATGGATCGTTGGAATGGACCCGAATATGGATACGTTGAGAAAGTGGACGCTTTGAATCAACCGTGAGAAAGTATTTTTCTGCAGTGACCAACGCTTGTTTTTCTTCTTTTGATCAAAAGCATCCCATTGCTGAGGGTGTGTGTTCTTCGAATGAAGCCCCCCTTCCCCGAATGAAGATAGCAGTACAAAGAAAACAAACGAGGCAAACGCTTAAAAGGTCCTCCTTCCCCCAAAACCGTAATAAAACTGTCCTCTTCATTCTTGCGTTGACGAATTGTTTTCCGCCTATTTCCGAGGGAAAAGTAGGAAAATGGTTAAAAATAAAGGCACATTTTAAGCCTATATCCCAATCCTTTATTTTATTATATAAAGTTGAAGAAAGAAGTTAATAAAAATGTGTACGCAAACATAAAATGAAAAATACAAAATAAAATTAAAAAATACGATTTTGTAGCTGTATGAACTAAAAAGTAAAAAACAAATATCAGTAGCGAGATCCTCAGTAATGAACCTTCCCGTATTGTAATTAATGTATATTTATATTTCTGGGGTAATGCAACGTCCCCATAGTCTATTAATTCTTGCTGTATTAATAAAATATGCTTACTATACATAAACTATTACTTACTGCTGTGATAATAATACCCCCATGAGTGAGTATCGGATTGGGGAAGGGGGGTACTCCCTCATGGGCGGTAAGGAGGGGTCCTTACCACAAATGTTCATGTTTTGAACGTTTTACCTCTCTTGCACCTCAAATGAATGTTCTTTTCCTCTCCAAAAAAAAAGGATATTTAACTAAATAGTGGAAACTAATTAGGGGGATGCTACTTCGAAAAATTTTAAGTGAAGGGAGGGGGACGGTGGTCATATTTGGATTCAGGAGCTCATTTTTCCACATGAATCAGCAAGAATGATGTGAAAAGAATTTTTGAAGAGGCTTTTTCATTTCTTTTCTTTTATTATTATTATTATTATTATTAATTTGATCGCGCAGTGTTATCATAAAGAAGTATGTTTTTCTTTAAAAAAAGATACAGTTGTTGCAAATCAGCAAGTTGTGGTAATCGTAAAATAATTATGAAAATAAAACATGAAAAGAATTCGCTTAGAATTACAAAATACGTGGTAAAAGAAATGTATTAGAAATTCAGAGTGATGTTTCAGAATTAATATTTCAGAATCATTCCCCCATTGTATACATTAGTGAGGGGATGACAGTGAGGGAATTGCTGCAATTTGATTTCAATAGCCACGACCCAGGCGTAATAAATTTCTGAATTTAAGCACACAAATATTCTTTAATAAGGAAGTAACGATTATTCACTTTTCATGCATTATTTTATTGTCCTTTTCTTATGAAAACAGAGTGGGGAAATGACAAACGTAAAAAAAAAACGTTACCTGATTTGGTGAACTCAGATCTCTACTTTATTCTACTTTTTTTCAGCTGTTAATTACTAAAGGTGAATTCCAAGAAAAAGGAGACATGACACTTGAGTTTTAAAAATTAATAATCTGCCACTTGCCATATACTATTCTCTTCAGCAATAATTGAATTTCTTGAATCTTAACCTGTTTTTCCCAAATAGTTTGATGACTTTCAGAAAATCAAGTGCAAAATCAAGTTTTCTGTTTATGTTTTTACGCAGCAAAAATCTCTGCTTTGTTACATCTGTAATTCAAATAAACTTATTATCAACATATAATATTTAGGTTAACTTTTATCTTTTGAATGTCTAGGTAAACTTTTTGGTAAGTTTTTTCAAGTTTCTTTATTTCAACCATGAAATAGATCCATAAATAAAGTGACAATTTGATGTCCTTCCGTTACTGAAATACTACATCGCAATTAGTTCACCAAGAATCTATGGGATATAGAAGTTTTTTTTTTTTTTTTAATGCAAGGCTGAATTTTGTCCCTTGTCTAGGAGGCATAGTTAAAATTTTAGTAGATATTTAATTTATATGGTTTTTAATGGCAACGGAAGGACTAAAAAAAAAAAACTTTAACGGAAGGGCATTTATCTATAAGCTAATGCAGGTTGCAGGGTATTATTTAAGAACACTAGTAGAAAACAAACTATTGTTTAAAGTAAGTAAGCACATTTAAGACGGGCCTGATAATCGTCTTATCATCCATTTTAATCGTAAGCTTTTATTCATGCATGCGATTGGTGACGAGGGAAATATCACTGACTTAAAAATTTTATCTGTTGCCAGTTTCTGTTAAATAAACAAAATACTTCTTATTTATTTCAGCAAGAAAGGCTTTGAAAAAGATTTAAAAATTTCCCTTGATCCTACTTTTGGGGGTAGCTACACTTGGAAGTTTAGTTACGTTTCCTTTTCCGTGCTGTCCTCTGTTATTTAGAGAGAAAAAAAATCATTTGAATTTTGACACCTTGAGTTTTCCGCCAACACGAATTGCGATAGGACCCTACTCGTTGAAGTTCATATTCCTACAGATGAAATGGAATGTAAATGGCAAAGAAATCTGCACCCGTCCAAGAATGACACATAATTTTCCAGAATAGATAATACGAGGCATATCCATGAAAAATAAAATAGTGATAAGGATGCAGTAATTAAGATTGTGATTTTATGACTGATGTCCACCAATACATTTATCAGAAAGATTATTTACAGCGTATTACGTTATGTATTTTTATTTCTTATCAGTGTTAACTGATGGGAATGAGTAATCGGGAAATTTTGAATTTAGATAAAGTTTTACTGTTTAAATTCATCCATGCAGGTGTTTTTGCCTGAAAAAACGTAATTTTAAACAAAAAAAATATTTTTTACGTGTAAAGTCTGCTTGAGTTAGACCCTGAAAAAAAAATGAATAAAACCAATCCGCTGACGATTTGTAACTATGATGACGAAAATTTCGCTCTCTAAATAAATACTACTAACAACCATCGTCATAGTAATCTGAAAAGACTCCAAGGATGACCACTCGTAAAAGGAGAGTAAAATCCTTTTTGGTGAAGTGAGGATGTGAGGATAGTAATCGTGATTGCTCAAAAAAAAAAAAAAAACTCTGAAAAAAATATAAATAAAATCAAACCGCACATGATTTGTAACGAAGGCGAAATTTCGCTCTTAAATAAGTAATAAAAACAACCATCTCATGGTAATCAAGGTACCATGATGATGGGTAATCATGGTAAAATCAGAGCAACATCAAACTTGGGAAATGAGAGAGGATAGTACGCAATTCGTGATTGCTCAAAAAAAAAAAAAAAACCTATTTTCTTTTATATGTGTTCGGACTGACTCGTTGATAGCTATCGAAAGAACACATTTTTCCTGCTTACAAAAGGATTCGTTTCGGATCGGGACTTCCGATTCATATTGAACTGAAGGTATAAATAACCTTTCTGAAGTAAGTTTTGAGAACAATTCTAAGCCTTTATTTACGCGATTGGTAACGATTTCATTATACTCGACGTTAAATCCCGGTTATCACAAATTTGCCATTTCAACTGCGCTTGCGCACGGACTTAGCTTTTTGGGCTTTCTGTTTTAAGATTTCGTGTTGCTTGTTTATATTTAGGCTGTGCTAGAGTCCCAACAAATTAATGAATGCGATTAGAGTATTTTCACAGCAATTTCGGGATACATTATATGAAATTATGGATATGAATAACTAATAATCTTTATAAAGAAAAGAGAAAAATGACACTTCAATATTTATTGGTTTCGAAATATTTATTTAACGTAAACGTAAAACACGTTATGTAATTCAAAAATGATCTGAATATTACAAACTAGCAAAAATACCCGGCGTTGCCTGGGTCAATAATAATTATTAGAAAAAATCGTTACTTGCTTTTGTTTTTTGTTTTAAGTGAAAGAATTTAAAACACATCTTCTTGACGTGATTAAAAATCGAGTTTCTTCCTTACCCATAAAACTAAAATAGCAATAAGTATAAAGAACAAAGTAGTATTGATTTAGAAACGAAAGCACTATATTTAAGCATATACAAATTTAAAAAACATGAAATTAATCTTCTCATATTTAAAAAGATTAATCTGTTGATACTTTTTTTTAACATGGAGTCTAAAACCTTCTCTGTATGGCTAATGAAGTACGAAGTGATTAAAAAAAAGTAGCTGCGCTCGTAATCCCCTTATACTTGCTTTAGTTATTTCGGGAAATTTCAATCATTGTGGCTCTTGGTGCGATTTTACCGAATTTGCGAAAGTCGTTTCGGGGTACCTTCGATGATGCTCCCCCATTCTTTCCTTACTTTGTAAAACGATATGATATTAATTTTCGTTACAGAGATATCGTCGCCAGATGCTGAGATATTTTTGGTCACCATAAAATGGCGTAAACAGTTTCATCCGAAATGTTACCAAAATAAGTAATACAATTTGGTGATTGTTTGAAATTGTGCAAAAAGGAAAATTAATGGAAGTTTTTGTGCTGTTTATGGATTTGCTTAATTTAGTTGCTGGATTATTTAACACAGTAAAAAAAGTCTTTTGAAAATTCTTTGATTGGCGACTTGATATTTTGTTTACATGGTGAAAGCTGAGAAACATTATGACGTAGTCTTCGGCTTCAAAAACAGCAATGTTGAAAAAACTGCCAAATGCATCAGCTACGGAAATCTTTCTGCAAAAATTTTGGCGATCTGCTGGTTGTTTGGATAATGAGTAAGTGTTCAATCAGCATAAATAATAATAAAAACCATTAATTACATTAAAGTTCCGTTTAAATGGAAAATCATCAGCCAAATCATGTATTATTTGCCAATCTTGTGCAAAAATCTTACTTCAAGATTTGACTTGAGAAAAGCCTTGAACAATCACGAAAAGCAAAGAAAGTCAACAATACAACAATTGTCGCTATCGACAGGGAGTTGAGATGATACACTAAATACTGTATTGAGTTGAGGAAAGCCTTCGAACATGGATCTAAAAAGCTCATAACTCGTTTTTTATTCTACTTAGAAATTTCGAACAGGTGCCATCTTCAGCAGAAAAATCAGAGCTTTCGATGGACATATAATGTAAATATGTGCAAGTATTTTTTCATCCCAATATTAGAGAATTTATACAAAAATTGTGTTTTATTGCCCCCCTAAGGGGGTTTTGCCCCCCATAACGGGACGAAAACTACCCTATGTGTTATTCTGATGCATAAGCTATATTATTGTAAAGTTTCATCAAAATCCGTTCAGTAGTTTTTGCGTGAAAGAGTAACAAACATCCATACATCCATACATCCATACAGACAAACTTTCGCATATATAATATTAGTAAGATATCCGTCTTTTGCGGATATTTTACGTTAGGTGTAAACAGCTTAATATTATACATTTGTATTTAGGTTGAGGGTTCGACTTTGTATTGGAAGTGATGCTACAGATCGAATACACTCTTCTGAGGTTAAAAATTTGGCCCTGAAAAACACCTTTGTTTGATAGAAAAATCAAACTCCGTATCCATTAATATTTAAGACGCAAAACTCAATCTTTACCGAGGCGTAAAAACTAAATCAAAGAAAGCTTTGTAATTTCTAATTTTTATCTGTTCTCATCTCATATTAACAAATTTAAATGTTTTTCATTAGTTTGAGCAAGAGTTTCGAAATCAGCAAAGTCCGTGCGCAAGCGCAGTTGAAATGGCAAATTTGTGATAACCGGGATTTAACACGTCGAGTTTTCATTATTGGCACCCAATAGTAGAAAGCTTAAGCATTTAAAATTCTTATCTACTGTCAATTCCTATGAGTTAACAAACAAAACACTTGTAATTGATTTTAGTAAGGGATTTTCAATTTTTTTTCGTGATTCTGCTTTTACGACTAGCAAAACTCAGTAATTGTGATTATCTTTCTTTTTGCTTGTTTTCTCATTTCTTGTAAAAAATATTTGAATTTAATGCGCGCTTTTTCCCACGAGATTCATCTTAAAATGAGCTGAGGCAATCGAAGTCGCGATTATTTTATTTTTTTAATTTAATATAAGTTCTTGAACTACTAACTACTGTAACATATTTCACGTTAAATATAAGTGTCAAGTCCACCCTTTATGGTTTTACAACAGGATACGGTACACAGCACAACAATACTTCATTTAAGTTTCAATTGCATCAATTATTTTCTTTCAAGAGAAAAACAAAACTGCCAGTCCCCCTAAAAAGCGCAGCTATTGCATCACTGGTTGCATCCAATGAGATCGGCGATCACATCCTCGTTAACACGCCCCCAGTGCAAGAGCAAAAATCGTAACGCCAGCGAAACAGCGATAATCTTACAAATCTAGTCTTCTGCTCAACCCCGTTCTCCCGCCAAGCGAGCTCAAGTTTCCACTATTGTAGCTTCTCTCCAGGATACTATATACAGCTCAATGTTCCCAGCTCTCGTTGATGGGAAAAATTTTTTCGGAAAATTTGACCCGCGTATAAGTCGACCCCCCTTCCTTTGATCTCATTTTTTGGACAAAATTTCTCGACTCATACGCGAGTATATACACTTTTGACTCTTTATTGTATTAACTATTTCTCATCAAAAGGGCGGCAAATTGAGAAACCACCCTGGGCGGAAGAAAGCGTAGCTACTCCACTGCGTGGACCTAAAGAATAACAATTTATTTTTCTCGGTTATTAAATCATGGGGGAAATGAATGGTGGTAGGCAGTGACATTTATCTTTGTGAATTCATCAACTACATAAATTAGACTACAAGACCAACAAATGTTTTGTTTTAATTCAAGTGTTATAATTAAAACGTTTTGTTTTAATTCAATTAACCCACAGTGAGTCATGTAAAGGCAAAACTTACAAAAACATAAGATCAGGAATGTTTTACTTCATGCCTCTGCTATAACTTTTGCTACACTTTTGCCTGGTTATTAAAAATGGCTTTTTGGCAACGCTTTATTATCAGTTAGTCTTTCTGATGAAGATGAAGTCATGATCTAGTGAATTTTTACCATGCTGCATCAAAAAATGGAGGAATGACCTTATTGGTCTATGTGACCTTATTTGACAAACCCACGTAATATGCACTATTTTTATAACACGAACACTATATGGCACCCCTTGAAACTTCCTATGGCACCTCAGGGTACGACGGCACACAGTTTGAAAACTCACGTAATAGAAGACAAAAGGATCCACCAGAAAAGTGATAAAAGGTATTTTTAGAAATTAATTTTGGCAACAGAAAGTGTGAGAAGGATTTTAGCAGGTGCATGGAACGGGAAGTGGAAAGTCCCAACATTTTGGTAGTGGCCCAACAAGTTACACAAAGCATTTACTAAAATGGATGCATTGGAAAATTGCACATGAACTGCAAAAGGAAAAATGTTGAATAAAGCAGAAAGTAAAAAGGTTCGAAATGAATGTATTGTACTTCTCTGAGAAAAAGGAAATTTGAGATTGATTGAGAGTTAAAAATTAGAAGATGAATATAATTTTTTTAAAAATGCGATTTACCACAAATGCATCAATACAATGCTCTAAAATGCTCAACATTCAAAAGAACAGTTGTTCATTTTTTATGTGAACGAACGGATCCGTTCATTTTAAGGATTTGTTCTTTTTGACTTGTTCGTTCATGAACGACACATCCCTACTTTAAATGTATGCTACTTACTTATACTACTTGCTACTTTAAATGCATACTACTTGCTACTTTAAATGTATACTACTTACTTATACTACTTGCTACTTTAAATGCATACTACTTGCTACTTTAAATGTATACTACTTACTTATACTACTTGCTACTTTAAATGTATACTACTTACTTATACTACTTACTTATACTACTTACTACTTACTTATACTACTTACTACTTTAAATGTATACTACTTATTACTTTAAATGTATACTATTTGCTGCTTTAAATGTATACTATTTTCTGGATGCGGTAACAGCACGGGTAGAAGTAGTCCTATATATCCTATATTTCCTATATTCCCATAGTTTGGTGTATATATTTTTAGAAAATGACCTTGGGAAAACCTTTAGGTCACTTGATTCACACTTTCTTTCAAAGCTTGACAACAAATAACTCAAGATTGCTTAAAAACGAGATGTTTGTATATAATTTTTTTTTTTGTTTTTTTTTTTGAATCTCTAGCATAACTTGTCTGTTTTAATTTTGTTTTAGATGTTGAGTATTTTTGACAATGTTGAAAATTGTTTTAAGAGAAAGCTTCAATGATCCATATTTTATAACAAGCTCTCCTAACTATTGATGAAGTACTTTGACAATGAATTGGTGCGAACACCAAAATGTGAGAAAGATTCATTCGATATAAATGTATGAAAAAAGATGCCTATTTGAAATGCTTAAATTTAGGTAACTATGCAGAAGAAAAAAAAAGGATGAATGAACTCTCCCAATTCGAAATTTGAATTTCTTGCAAAAGTTAGTTTACCTTATTGTAACGCTATATTTTTAGCAGAATTCGTTATTGAAAAATAAGCTTTTCGGAAATTAAAAAAAAAAAGTTGCAGCCTCTTACTAGAAAGAAATGTTCCAAAGCTACGTCACCATCTGAAAAATATCCAGGCAATATTTTGCCCTAAGTACTAACCAAAAATTATCTAGGCAAACTAACAGATGGAGTCAAATCTTTACGCACATAATGTTAAAAATTTTTGAGGAATGGAGATTTGATGGTATTTGGAAATCAATTATTCATTTTGAAAAAATGTTTTTGAAATGATAAATATATATAGTCAGCTTTCTAAAAACAAACACTTAGAATTTTTAGCGGTGAAAGTCATATTAGTCATTTGTATCATCTGTTGAAAGACGTTTCTCTCCAAAACAAAAAGATACTGACATAAGAAAGATCCTCTGAACCATTGATGCTGTAATGAGGTTTTTAAGGTTAATTAAGATGCTGAGATTGGAAAAACATTATCAAGAAAATTTGTTTTATCACAACTTATTCTCTAAATACGAAATTCAAAAAGTAATGAAAAAATCATATAAAGACGCATTACAGGTTGAGGCAAAAGAATCAATGCCTTCAATAAATGAAAAAATAGTGAAACTGAAAGAAAAAATTGATTCTGCTCTGTATGATTCATGTAGCAGTCAAGGAGTGAAAAATGGCTTTGATATATATATATATATATATATATATATATATATATATATATATATATATATATATATATATATATATATTTAACAGAAGCTTCGCGAATTCTTTTTATGCTGGTAATAAAATATTAAATTTGCAAAAGATCAAATGGAGAAAAAAAGGTTTAACAAAAGCTTTTCAAAAATATTAATAATTGTAAATAATTGAATAATTGTATTAAATGTAAATAGATGTCACATCATTTAAATTTTGTTTTAAAATATTTTTACATAAGTAAACAGTTTTTTCATAAGTTATTCTTTCAAGTACTCGGGGAAACTCATTCTAGGTATGTTATAATTTTTATTTTAGTTTTTTTTTCTAAACTGTATGCAGTATGATTAATTGAAATCATTGATAATAATTACTGCGAGAATAGCTAGATAATATAAACTATGTATTGTTTACTTTTTCAAACAAAATTATTCATAAAACGTGTCCTATATTTTTCATGGAAAATGTCCTATATGTTACAAGTAAACCACTTCTACCCCTGTAAAAGTAACTGGCCGCCATCTTACGTATGTCGTGAAATTGTCTCTGCAATGTTGTTAGAAACAGAAATTGTCAACTTTTTTTTATCCAATTTCAAATGAATTTCGGCTTTATGGCATCTTGTGTAGCCTTCAGCTGCACTAATGCATGTAGGAAGAAGATTCCTATCTAATCTAATGCAGCATAAGTGGATAATTAATTTATTTTGTAATACATGATTCAATCTATACATATAATAAAATAAGATGTTTGTGTGTGTGTGGCGCGCTTCCCGGGAAAACAGTAAGGCCTAGAAAGATGAAATTTGGTATACAGATACAGTTTTTGCCGAAGATGTGCACCTCGGGCTTCGATTTTTGATATTTTGATTAGAAAAAAAGTTATTTAATGTTTTATGTGTTTTTTTGCACTTTTTAGTACTTTTTACCTCACAGACCCCAAACCAATCGCACCACACAAATATGTTTTGGACTATAGTGTAGAAAATTTAATTGTAAACATGATGAATGAAAAAATTTTGAAGATTGAGCAATTTTTGTCTTTTTTATGAATTTTTGAAAAAACCTTTAATTTGCATTTTTTCCTGGGTTTTATTTTCTTCTAATATCATCCTGCGAGATGTATCAAAGCCTCATTTCTAAAATTTAAGTTGGTTATCGTAAAAACATTTCGCCCTCTTCAAAAGAAAAAAGTTCTTAAAAATACGCAATAGTTTTTTTTTTACAATTTTTTAAATGTTGAACACATCATGTCTTTCCACGCATCGGTCGAAAAAAAGCGTTCTTCAATCTTTTATGCCTCTGACGTCACTACTTGGATTTCGATTCGATATTTACGATGGAATCGTAATCGCAAGCAATGTTAATCTTTTTTTTTTTAACTATATATCTTACTTCTACATTTTATGACGTGATGACCACATGTTTTTTCCGGCAGCGTTTGCCTTTTTTCCTTCCTTTTTTTTTTGTTTTATTTAGGGATTGCATTTAGGGATAGATCGTAAAAGTAGATAGAAGCCGAAGGCGGCAATCTTAGCCGCCTTCGGTAAAAATGTGAATGGAACAAAAAAAGATAGAGATGGATTGATTAATACTGCTGCCAAATTTATTTAAACAGCCGCCGAAGGCGGCAAACTTGAAGTAAAAAGGTAAATGACAAGTTAACCAAACAGCCGCCGTAGGTGGCTGCTTGCACAGAAAGGTGAATGGCGTAAGAAGGCGAACCAGCTGGTCGCCGCAGGCAGCTAGTAACAGATAATAATGGTAACATGTTGTGTCATAAATAATCTTGCATTTATTTTACTTACAAATACACACCCAAGTTGCTTAAAATATCATTAGAAATTAAAATCTATTGAAGTGATTTGCTACTACTCTTCGGTAACTTATAAATAACTTTGGGAAACAGTAACTTTGTTGTCTTAAATCTACAGGGTCTATTATGAAAGTAATGAGCATAATGTTATTGTGACGCGACGATAGATGGCAGCACGGTAAAACCGGCTGGGCAATGTGGTGCGGGATATGCCCTTTCAATGCATCCAGTCGTCAGTTGCTTTCGAGCAGTGTGAGCGGAGATAAGTGCCTCCGCTTGAAGTATGTTTTCAACTTTTGTAACATAATGCAATAGAGCGTTCGCTTGAACAATGATACGCCATAAAGTTTTGCGTGAGGTTTGGAAAAAATGCAACCGAAACATTCCAGATGCTGCAAGAAGCCTTCAAGGACGATTGCATTTCAAGATCACAGTCTGGGAAGTGGCACAAGGCATTCAAAGAGAGCCAGGAGGAGGTCGCCGACGAACCCCATTATGGATGTCCCCCCCCCCCCGGTGATCCCTCACCACCTTACAGTCCCTGCTTAGCTTCATGTGACTTCTTTTTGTTTCCGCGACTCAAGAGAGAGAGAGAGAAGAAAGGAAAACATTGGGGAACCTTGGGAAACATCCAACACCATGTTATAACGTTCCTGAGAGGCATTCCCTTGGAAGAGTTTCAGGGTGCCTTTCAGGCGTAGCAAACACGTCTCCGCAAGTGTATTGATGCAGGAGGAATGTATTTTGAAGAATATTGAACATTTGTACAAATTACGATCAATAAATATATTTTGCCAGTAAATGCTCATTACTTTCATAATGGAGCCTGTATGCCTTGTTTTCAACTAATTTTTGACCTCTGAATCCAAAAATATTTAGTTTTTGTCCATCACGTCAAATTTTCAATGGGATACCCTCAAAAGTCATACAAATTAGGTAAAATAAAGCAAAAACTTACCAAATGCACTGTTTACGATGAACAATTTTATTCATACAAAGGCTTCAATAGTTACCACAAGTAAAATTGTGTATTTATACACATTAAGGTAAAAATTTTCGCTTATAGCTTTTTCTGGAGTGTTTATCGGTGGACATTCTCACTTGATGCCCTAGCACCAGTCAGCCATTATGTATGCATTCAATCTAACTTGATATCATGTCTCCATGACCTTCAAATCTTGGTGGAATCGCTTACTCTGTTCATCACTGAGTGAATCAAGATTTTGCAAGAAGGCTATGTAGAAATGTAATTTGATGCTCATGTGGGAACCAAGCACTATGAAGCTCTCCACAAGTTGCTGGACAATTTTGGCCTTAATTCTCAGTTCATATTTTCCAAGAAAATCTTTAAAAATGTTTTTGAATGCCAACGAAGCATTATTTTGAATTTCTAACATTGTTACGATGAAAGTTTCATCTTTAATAAGCTGCCAAATCTGTAGACCATTAAACACACCACCTATATCTTTTCAACTGACAGGCTAGGAAATCCAAAAATGAGATACTAAGAAAGAAGAACAATAGTGCTTCCTATGATACATGGAGGTGCGGATCTGCATACTTGCAGATTCCGCAGTGCGGGGAAGGGGGGGGGGGCACAGCTTAAAAGGGCCCAACAGCCCAAGAAATTGACGAAAAAGCTGAAAAACACTTGCACTGAGACTTATCAACGCTGCAAATATACACTGCTGACCTCAGGGGAGGTACCTTATAGAGTTTGTTGCAGTTGGGCAACAAACCTTGATTCATTCTCAATTCCATGGAGAGTAGTCATTTTTTTAAGTTGTAGAGAAAAACTTGACGTGGTAGAAGAAAACTAAATGCAGTTCTGAAATCAGCCATGCCTAAGTAACCATTAAACAACGCAAAAACCAAACTCAACAGAAATTTTTTTAAATTGTCCCCCCAGTGTAATTGTATCAATAAAATTGTGAAATGAGATTTGAAACATTGTCAGATACTTTCATTTTTTTGTTATTAAGTGTAAATTAAACGTTGATTACAAGGATTAATTTTAAATAGGTTGTTTTTTAAACAAAATTTAATCTTTCACCTGGTGTGAAAATTAGAAATTAATTAATTAGAAATTTGTTTGTAATTGTAAAGCTTATTCCAATTTTGTAATCTGGACATAGGCTGCAAAGTTTTGATAATTTCATTGATTTTGTTATCTTGTCTAAGTCATTATGTTTTATGAATAAAAATATTTTAATACCAGTTTATCATTCATTTGTCACTAAATTAATTTAAATTAACTGAATACATTAATTATATAATTAGTCAACTATTGATGTGTACAATTGCCTCTGTTTCTTTTTGTTTGTCTATAAATATTAACTTTTTTATTTAGTGAAATTTTAAAACTTTAAGAAAATGGAACAAAAAATTTGGAATTTTAGGTCTGGGGAAGAAAAAAAAATGCCATTTAAATATGTATTTAAGAACAAATTTTTATGTTTTTTTTTCTTTAAATGTACTATGGTACTACTATAGTACCAAAATAGACTTTCATATTAAAACTTTAAAAAATGATTTTTTCAATATTTGTTCATTTAACACTTTTTATGATGTTTTTTTTTTTAACTTGATGACTTGTATTTAAGGGACTAGTTTCATAATTTCTTCTTTAAAAATATGTGATATTCAAGTAGAATCAAGAATTATTTTTTTTTTTTTTTTGAGTTTTGTACTACCTTAGATTTTATATCATACAATATTTTTCTGTTAGACTTTTACAGGTAATTTTATTTTAAACTAATGGAACGGTTCATGTGTAAAGATACATCCCCATACCTATAAGCAAAAATATTTCTGTTTATTATTGAAAATTTAGAGCTAAAAATATAACTGTTGGGCAATTTTTTTTAATTTCCTAAGTGGGCAATAAATACTTTCATTATCAATTTAAGCGAGAAAAGTAAACACGTGAAATTTTTGCATGCCGAAATTTTCTCACTGACCAACAAGGCCGCCGCTCTCTCAGTTACGTCTAACGTGACAATGGGAGTAGATACAGAATGTTCCCTCTTGCTGTACTCCTACCTCCCTGCAGTTAATGTGCCACCTTATTAAACGAACAAGTGGGAGTTAAGTTTACATATGAAAATGATCAAAAAATTTAGATTTTGATAAGTGCTGTAGTTCTTTACTAATGTATTATTATTATTATTTTGGAATCTCATAATAGTTAATAAAATGACTTATAATGCATATAAAATTTGTTTCAGGGCTGAAGTTGGGCTCATTTTGGAAATACTCTATAATTTTTATGCTGAATTACTAGTGATTATTGCTGCACTTGCTTTAGTCATTGAACTCATCCCTGGACCTGTTCAGTTATTTCAAAGCCATGTGAGTGTCTTCATTTTGTTTTCTATTCTATATGATTTTAACGGGCATTATTTGTACTAGATTTATTATTTTAGATTTTAATTTGGAATCAATATACATATGGCCAAAATGTTGTTAAAATCATTTTGTTTTATCCATATTCTGGATGATAAAGATATAAAAATATTTTTTTGAATTTTTCTCATATTACTCTGTATAGTTCTGATTTATTATTTATTTGAGAAGTTTTAAGGAATACTTTCGGTTAAAATGTTATATACTGGGTATGTTTTTCACTGAGAACCAATCCATGCTTGCATATCCACCAGTAAATTCTACCATCTGAAAAAGAGGCTGATTTGAATTACTGGTGCAACATGAATGAAGAAACATTGGTATTTCAGAACTTCAATGTTCAAAATTAAAACATCAATACATTGACAAAAAACCATAGATTTCGGAAGCATCAAACTTTTATATACCTGCATAATAAAGTCTGAAAGATGTTTTAATGCAGAAACTAAATTCACGGTAATCAATTTTTTAATTAAGAGGATTTTTGAATAGTCAAAGAAAAGCAAAAATACACTGCTTGACAATTGCTAAGGAACAATTACGTTTTTTGGAATAAGTAAGAATAGATAATGATTAAAGAAACAGAACAAAATATATAGTTAGTAGGGAGGATGTGCCTTTATTGTAAGTACAAAAGAATACAGAAATTACTGCATCAATGAAATAAAAACTTAAAAAAAAAAAAAAAAAAAATCCTACTTAGATTATTTTTAAACAACCAAAAAAAATGATCTAGGTCAGAAAAATGGAGATATGAGTACCTTAATATGATGTATGCTTACCAAGGACACTAATGCACATTTTACATCTGTTTTCCATACTCCCCACTAATTATTGAGGAGTGCTTGGGGGATGTTTTCTGACTCCTCTCTCAAGGCGGATTTGAGTTCTTATACTGTTCCCCTGGGAGGGACGGTTCTTCGCGCAACACGTCTGCCAAAGATCCTCCGAGGCAAGTTCAATTGGATTTAAGTCGGGAAGGTAAGCAGGCCATTGCATACGGAGACTGTTTTCACTTTGCAGTGTGTCTGACACTTCAATGCTCCTGTGTGGCAGTGTATCGTCGTCCGTAAGCCCCCCTAAAAAGATGAACATGGTTCAGCATAACCTCTCCGCAATACATTTGTGACGTAATGCTTTCTTGTTCAAAAACATGAAGCGGTGTTCTGCCATTGTGCATGATGCCTGCCCACACCATCACACCTGGGCCGTACCGATCACGTTCGCAAACAAATTTTGTGCATAATGTGTTCATCGCTCTCAACACAGTAGTTGGTGACCAGAATCACTTGTCACACTGAAACGAGATTCATCAGAGAACATCACTCTAGACCAATTTTGACTATCCCAACTAACATGTTCCTTACACCAGCAAAATCTTTCTCGACGTTGGCGTGGTTGAACTTGGATGCAGTGTACGGGCTTCCGTGCATACAATCCAACATTATTTACTCGCCGTGAGCTGGTTCTTGCAGAAACATGCGTACCGGTAGCGGTTGTAAGATTTGCTGCTATGTGTCCAGGAGCGAAAGTTCTGTTCCTTTTTACCAAGAAGACTACGTAGCGATCCTCTGAAGGTGTCATGTTCCTACCACGACCCCCGGCATGCTTTTTCAAAACATTTCCACCTTCAGCGGCCTTCTTTAATCCAGAGATGGCACTTTTTGATGCATCCATTGCAGCAGCCACAGTGGTGACACTTTGACCTGCTTCCAGTCGTTCAACCGCTCGTGCACGATCGTAGGATCAAACGATGTCTTGCTGACATTTTAGTCTTAAATATTTCAAGAACCAAACAGAATTTCAGAGAAAAACCTTTTTTAACATCCAGCGCTATTTTAGTTAAAAACCAAACAGTGTAAAATTTTCGTACGAATCTTGAGCGTGCATGCACTATCCTTTAAAGAGATAAATAGTCTTGATCTACCACGCCATCTGAACTTAAATTTATTTCCATTGGCCAAATGGTTGAGGTACGAATTTGCATAAATCACTTGTTCCTTAGCAATTGTCAAGCAGTGTAGTCGATTCGCGATAACTCGAATCTAAAGGCACCGACAAAAAACTTCGACTTATTGGAAGTTCGACTTACCTCTATTTTCAATTTTCGACATTTTAATATTAAAACCATCTAATATTTTAATTAATGCATACATATAACAGACAAAATGGCAGAATTTAAAAGTTTTCAAGCACAATATGTGCAGTTTTATCAAAAATATTAAGAGAAAAATATCAAAAGCATGGTTTTGCTTTCGATACTGCTGGAACCACTTGAATAGAACTGATTCTACTTCAGGAAAGGTGCACATCTTCATTCATTTAATAATCAAATTCATGGATTCTACCGCTTTAGAAGTTTCTCTTTTTCTTTTAATATCATTGACAGAGTACTTGCTTAGATATCTTAAATAGTAGAAAAAAACTCATTCTGTCCCTCAGGAACTTGGCAAATGATCGAACTAAAGAATGAAGGGGAACGCATCTTTACTTCAGTCAGCCTTTAAATAAAGGTACAATCAGTTGACTTGATAACTTGACAGCTTAAAAGCTAATTCATAGTCCAGCAACATGTCAAGGCCCTGGTGTGAACAGCACAGTACAACAAAACAAAACAATCTAACTTATTTCCGCATGTGTAACTCCTTTATCACACTAGCGGCCTGTCCCGACCTTGTTCAGGTTTTAAAAATCTATATCTTAAATACATATTATGCAGGTACTTTTTAGTTTAAAAATTAATAATAAGCAATATTTTTTATTTCATTATTATGCAATTTGAAACAAATTCATTCACCTCATTTCCTGATCAACTGAGACCAATTTATTATCCCCAGTGAACACCACATTCTTCCTGTAACGTTGTACTACATATCATATAGCTGTATGTTTGAACTTCAGATTTAATGATGGTGATGGCACAAAGAATTTTCACTGGAAATTGCAATCACTTAAACTGGAAAGGGAATTGTGCAGGGACACCATGGGGTTGCAAGAAAAATGAGCCAACTAATATGCTGCTATTGCTGAAAGAACAATAATCTCAATCATATTATTCTGTAGTGATTTTATTTGAGGTTCAATTATTATGCATAGATTATGCAAATTAAAGTTATGCAATAAAATTTATTTGACCACCGCCTTTAAATTTAATAGCATGAAGAAACCTCCTGTGGAGTTAAGGGAATTTAGGAACTCATGTGCAGGATACACAGCATTGTTCGTAAAAACTAATGTCCTCTCGCGAGAGTCCTGGTTTCAGGTTAAACATTCAGGATCAAATTGTTTAAGAGAATTTCCCAACGCATCTGTTTTGATAAGATATCCTGTACCATGTGTTTTCCAGTTACTTTCTTGCAGTAAAACACTTGAGTGTTACCACCATCTCCTGGGCTCTTATAGTTTTTCTTGAGATACAGACATTGTAAATGGCTCTTAAGAGGAGACAACTTTAATCAGGCTTGAAGTATATCTGCACGCATTTCTCTACGGCACCACATGAAGAGTTTGTACCATCATATACAAAGAAAATATACCATCAAATACAAAGGTGGCGCTTCTCATAATTTTGTCTGAACCATTTTGACCTTTTTGGGTTCTATCTACGCCTTTTATAGACAAACGGTGGCTCATTGAACATTTGTCCTACATTATGAGACATCCTATTGAAGAAGTTCTCCCAATTGCCCGATTTTTCTTGTGGAACATCTGGAGTGTTTATGGAGGAGATATTCAAAGTAGTTGAAATGTGGAAAAGTCAGTTTCTCCACCATTAAGTAAAGTTCTGACAATTCCAGAAAAAGAAAAAAAAACATCTCAAAAGCCTGCTGAATGATTTTTGATTACTGCATTAACTGAATTTTCTAGTTAAACCGGGTATGCTGAGAAAATGTAATTTGCATTCCAGGTTTTGATGTACCAATCTGGTTTTTATAGAATTGTTTTTGTTGATTCTCTGTGGCAATGGCAAACAAAAGTCCCCGATTGAGTTTCCGCTTCATTGACATACTCTCTGAGACATTATTAAAATTTATGTTAAATTAGTGTATTTTGAACTAAAAATCCTTGATGAAACCATATTTATTCCTTGAATAACATCTTGTAAAATATCCCATTTTCTCCCTTGAAACTCTGACCCACTCTCCTGTTTTTTCATTTCAAAAAATTGTTAGGTATGTGTTAAAATTGCTTGCTTACCCTATTTTTCTGAAAAATTTCGTCTGCATAAAAGTTTTATTATAATTATTTTAATTTCATTACAGGTCTATATTTTTATTCTGCTACTCTGTATAGGAATTGTAATTTTACTTTATGGAATCAAGAGGAATTTACTCTGGTGGAATACTGATAAAGAGAGCATTACCTCTCAAAGTTTGCACAATTGTTTGTCTAATGGAATGAACAATAATAGAACAAGAAAAATTGCTAGTCTATGCTTAAAATCTACTGTGTTTGGTGAGTTTTTTCTGTTGAATATCTGGGTGGACATCATTTAGACATTTGCTCTCGACAATATGTATTCAACAAAAATAACCAAAAATAAGTATTCTTTAAAATGGAAAAAAAGTTATAAACACCTGTAGTTTTGTTGGTAGTCGGCTGAATTCGCTGATAAAAATAATTGCATTGATTTGTTTATTGGAATTGTGTTTTTGATGATTTAGAATGTAAAGAAGTTATTTAATATTAGTATGTTAAATCTGCTTAACAGTTTAGTAGATTTTGTAACATTATATTTCCTTTCAGAATTAACTTGTATCCAATATTTACTTTGGATTTTAAAATGTAATTTGGTAAATTTTAGGTTTAGTTTTTAAGTTTTTTTCCATTGTGAAAATCAGGAAAATTTTATTTTCATTGTAATATATTTTTTTCTTTGAAAATCTAGATGGGTACTAAAAACTGTCCGTATTTAAATCGTCAAACCAGGTTTTAAATTCTAGTGTGTTTTTGACTTCTTCACTATAACTATTATTAAAAAATGCAATTCAAAGTGGGTTTGTATTGATAACAGTTATTGATTTTTAATGATTTCAAATGCTTTGTAAGAAGTTTCATTGTTACATAATGATTTTCTAAGATTAGCCATAATGCTTTAGCTTTATGCACATTTTAAAACGCTTTGAAACATAGTACACTGGTGTGCAAAACTTAAGCAACAAGTGGTTTTTCGGCCACGGCTCCCCAACAAAGTGTAAGATAGCCACGAAATTGCAGTATAATATGCACGTAATTCAGTAGAAAGACTTTGTATGCAAATTTTAGAAACAAAACGTCGTAGGTGATGTAAGTGTACGTAAACCTTGTGGATCGGCACATGCAGGTCAAAGCTGTGATAAAAGGATGAAGAGCATCGTAGTTAAAGGCATTCGCTGCTGTTGGATATATTTAGATGTTATAGAGTTAATAGCCTACAGCTAAGCTGAAAATTAGGCAACTCATTTCCAACTGAATTTTGAGGGAGTGGTCTGCCCGAGGAAAATAAAACATGAATCACTTTTTAACATTGAAAAACATTTATTTAACATGTATTATAAAATAGTTACATTACAATAGTTCAGTCCTCAAAAAATATTAAATTATGCTAGGTCAAAAAGGATCTTACAGTAAGTCCATGCAGGTGTCAAAAGTTCTGTCGGCGTTCCACAGTGAATTCCACACAGGCAGAAGGACGGCATCGCAATTTCCCCATAATTGCACGCAGGTCAGTTCATACCTCGGAGTCAAATTCACCATATCCAGGAAAATATCGAAGATGGACTCGATTCTTTTCTTTGCATTGAAGACCAAACAACCCACTTAAGTTGGACTATAACTTTTCATTTTTATGAACATCATAACAGCACGCGCTTCCAAAAACTGGGGGCATCAATGACGAATCATTCGAAAAATCCGACCTCCCCTGAGAGGCCAGTAGCAAAAACTTTATGAGGACATGGACGAACACATACACAAACAACACAAAACGAAAAGACCAAAGAGAGAGAGATCGAGCTACGGCCGGTCCGAGTATTTATGGCCAGATCCGACCGTGCTCGTAACAATGTGACGTTACCTTATTTGCATATTGCAAGAACAGCTCAACCCAGGAAAACACAGCTTGCAGGTTGCACAACTCTTATTTAATTCGACATTCAGCACCCAACACCTCAACATGGTTATCTTATGTGATCGACATGTGCTTTGTCGGAAGTTTACCGACTTCTGCCGAATGGCGGCAACCAATCATAGCGTGCCACAAATTTTTCCGAACACTTCCGATTCAAACTCAAACATTTGAGTGTCAGTGGCAGGTAGATGGGATTTCCCGTGCAAGGTTTTTCCCGGAATGGCAAAAGGTAAGTTACAAATTTTTTTTAAACAATATTGGTGAAATCCTTCAAGAAACAAAAATAAAGGCATCTAGCCCAACAGCTGCAAGTGATTTGTTTTGTGAAACGTCTTCAAGAAATCATTTAGACGACTTGGGTTGGTTGTGGCTGTCCGAGGAAAACAACACCAAGAAATGATCGTTACATTGTCGTACAGGCGAAAAGAAACCGTTTTCAGTCGGCGATTGCCATATCTCAGCAAGTGTCCACAGCCACTGGACGACAAGTATCAAGATTTACAGTGTCCAGACGCCTCCACAAAGGTGGCTTATTTGTTAGACGTCCTGAACACTGCATACCTTTAAAAGTTAGCCATTGGCGGCACCATTTAGAGCACGAAAGAAGAACACGAAACCTGGACACCTCATCAAAGGAGTCGTGTCCTCTTCAGAGATGAGTCGTTTTAGTGCTACAAGCAATTCTCAACGTCAGTTGATCTAGAGAGAGGTTCGAGCTCGATTTCATCCCAATTACATCGCTGAAAGAGATTGTTACGTTGTTCCTGGAGTTCTCATCTGGGGTGGCATTATGTTAAACTGGTGGACTGAGCTGTAGATCTTCCACTGAGGTTCTGTAACTGGAGATCGCTACTGCAATGAGGTAATCCTACCCCATGTGCGTCTGTTCCGTTGGGTCATTGAACCAGACTTCATTTTTATGGATGACAATGCCTGGCCACATCGTACTGCTAATGTTCAAGAGCTACTGGAAAGGGAAGATATCTGACGAATGGATTGGCCAGCTTACTCTCCAGATCTAAATCCCATAGAGCATGTGTGGGATGCATTAGGGAGACGTCTTGCAACACAACAGTATCCTCCTGGTAACACCCATCAGCTGAAAAATGCGTTAAAGGAGGAATGGAGACGTTTACTCCAAGAGCTCCTGGATAATCTGGTGCTTAGCATGGAGAGACGATGCCAAGCAACAATTGCAGAAAGGGGAGGGCATATCTCATGCTAGGGAACATCTGCCAGTTGTACTTACGCTTCTTTAGGCAATCATGTGTAACGTCAATATATGTCAAATAAAGCCTTTTTTTTTCCATACCCTACTTCAAGCTTTATATTCATTTCTGCGCCATTATTCTTTCACCATCGTTTAAATACAAAATAATGTACATCATCTTCAAATTTCATGTCAATCGGATGATTTCTTGTAAAGTTAAGACAAAAAACGCACTTGTTGCATAAGTTTTGCACACCAGTGTATTTTAGATGTTTAAGAATACTGGCAGAAATTTTATGTAAAAGAAACTAACTTATTGCAGCTGAAAATGAAATTATTATAATGAAACAGTAGTAAATCATGTGCCGTTAATATTTTCTGCATATCTGTGCCATGTTCGGGCAATGTCGATTTAAGTAGTAGATAAATGCAAGTAATTTGCCCCAGAAACATTTTGTTCCTTGCAGTTTCAAACTTTGATCATTTAATTTAGATATAAAACTGTCTTGAATCGTTAAACTTCCTAAATAATTTGCAAAAAATTCTTGCTTTTTCATATTTTGGAGAGTGGTTTATATTCGTTTTATGAATCATGAAGTCACAGTTAAAATATACTTCTAATTTTTTAATTTACATGTGTGTAATAATAGCATTTCTATTTTTTTCTCCCATAAATAAATAAATTATGCACTTTAAAATCCTATATTCAATGGAAAATGTTATGATTAATGTTACATTTCGTATTGAACAAGTTACTCCGTTTTTTTTTCTTTTTTTTTTGTTAAATTTTAGATTAATACACTGAAAGCTCACTAATAAAAAAGTTCTTTATGATCTGCTGAGTACTGCTATAGTAAATATTTAATTTATTTTGGTAATATGTGTTGTTTTATCAACAATGTTTTTTTTTTTTTTAATTGGAACATATAGCATTAGATATTAATGCTACATTGTTTACATGATTTCTTTTTAATGTAAATTTTGCTTTTTTTCCCTTGAAAGTTTAAATAGATTATTCGCATTAAGTTTTCTTATATTTTACACTATTTCTAATTTTTGTTTTAAACAAGTTCTTAGTTTCTTTTTGCTTAGTAAAAATTTTAAAAAATAGATCATTTCAGAGAAAAATATAATCAAATGTTTAATACATGCTAAAAATTACTAGTTATATTTTTTGTATTAATGTTGTAGTAATTACAAATAAAAATTTTCATCTCTTTATTTTTAGAGTTTTGGCTTTTTTGCATATTTATAGTTGTTTATAGAAATTTTAAATAGTAAAAATAGCCTGTCCTGTTCAAAAGTAGTTTGGGGATTCCAGAACTTCAACCATGTTACAAAAACTAAATTCTATTGAAATTTGTTTTTTTATATTTTTTTCTGACTGACAAAACTGCCTGAGATCTCAAAATTTATGTTTTCAAGAAGACTGTCACTTTCACATTATTGTATTGATCACTTAACTACAACGATAGTACAGTCTCAACCCTCGTTTATCACGGTTAATTCGTTCCAGATTATATCGCGATAACTGAATTGCCGCGAAATAGGATTCTATATCTATAAACCGAATATTTTCCCAATTAGAGCCCGTAAAACTTACTTATGACAATTTAAATAGTTTTTTAACATAGTTAGAGCCCCCGCCCCCAGACATGAAACAGCACCCTTAGCCACCACTACATTTGTATCACTAAATATATTGTACAAAATATGAGAAAATGAGATATATTAAACGTAATAGTAAGATATCACATTGTTAATTATTGGGAAGTAAACTACACACATTCATACAGTTCTTGCACACTACTATACCAATCTATGAAAATAGCTCAACTGGATCGATGATGAATCAATTGCCAATTAGTGACTGTATGTACTCCCGTTCTTCCTCTACATTTATCCTCGTTAAAGGTATTACGTATACAACTCAAAAAGCTAGTGCAGCTTTGAACACCATTTGCAGATGCATCCCAGTAATAATACATACAGTGATTTATAGTTTCTAGTTAGTGCTTAACCGTTAAAATGAGATAGCAATTCCCTACACTTTCTTGGGCAATTTTATACCTCCACTCCCTCAACTAGTACATCTACAGCCCCTCAGACCTTACTTTAAAGCTTACCTTACTTAAAAGATAAGCTTTTTGTTATTCTTTTGTAGGAAAAAGTTATCATGAGCGCATAATAAAATTACTATATTTGAAAAAAGAACGCGATGTAGTGAAGCCACGAAAGTTGAAGCGCAAAGTAGCGAGGAACGACGTGCACATTCAAATTTTGGGGCCCATCACAAATAACATTTCCGATCCCCTTCCATATTGTTTACCCCTATTTTTCACATCTGGTTTTAAAAATACTAAGCGCCCTTCAGGCTCGGGCCGGTTCCAACAGGTGTCTCTTCTCTCCCTCCCCCCCTCCGCCCTGTGCACGCCCCTGATTGTATTGCAACTAAAGGATTTCTTTCAAATGGATAGTTAAGAGACCTGATTTTAAACTGAATTCAAATTGATTTTTTACCAGTGTTGTAAGGAAATAAATTGAAAAATACAGTAGTCTCTCAAAAATCCAAGGTTAGTTGCTTTATAAATATCTTGAAGTATATTTTTAATAGCAAGAAATATTATTGTGTTAAAACCTGAAACTCTAAATCCTTTGCTATTGTAAAACTAATAAAAAGGCATTGAAAAGTGTCTATCAAAACACTTGTCATGTGACATGAAATATTCATTGACTACTAGAGACAGTGTTAAATGCATTGGAAAATTAACATTGTTTTGCCACAAAGAACAAATGAAGAGCCCTTTTGGAATATCAGACTCAAATTAGCAAGAGAAAGAAAAGTGCACAATTTGATGCCATACGAGTCACATATTGAGAAATATAAAACTTTTATATCCGTGTTATGTGTTCTGTGAGGTACATACATACGCAGACACTAAGATACAAATCTTACGACAAAATTTATCAAAATGGATTCGGGGACAAGATCTTTTTTGTTACCTACAAATTTGCACCCACACACACACACAAATACAATTTAACATCATGAATAAAGCTAATTGAAAGTTTTTTAGGAATAGTTAAAATGAAAATTTAAATTGCAATTTGTGTAGCAAGTTTTTCATGAAGACAATACACTCTTTTCATTGAACATGGAACTAGAAGCTATCCGTCCTTATGTTGTCCAACTATTGCAAAATTTTAATCGCTAAAAATTTTCCATATTATCAGAGTTTCAGTATTTCGAGCTGGCGTGAGCCCTAATTACCTCGGATTTTCAAGACTACTGTTAACATTTATCATGTTCCTTAACCCTAGCGTCATTGACCAAACTTTTCCTTTACACTCAATAACCGGGTACCCAGGTACCCATTTTGAAGATTTAGACCTGGAAATTTTTTTTTCTGACACCTCTTCTATTTATTTGGAACTTTTTCTTCCACCCTCATCTTGGGAAATGTGTGTATCCTGTTTTTACAAAAAAAAAAAGAAATGGCTTATTGTTTTTCCAGAACTTTATGTTTACGTTTCACGCTAAATGGTCTGTTAAGAGAAAAAAAAATGTGTTTCTCTTGTGTTTTTGTAACACTGGATGTTTCACCTTTTGGTATTTCATCGAGAATTCAGTGTTTTATTTATTTATACCAGTAATGTTCAACTTACGGCCCACGCACCACATGGGGCCCGCGAAGCTCATACATGTGGCCTGTTTGCATCGTAAAATATTATCTGCAATTTTTATCCTCACTACCATTTGCTCAACCTTGTTGCTGTCATGGCGTCTAACATTCATAGGTATACTCAAAAAAAGAAAAAAGACTGGTTGTATATTCCAACTGAAATATTATTGTTTGCATCTCGAGAGACATGAAGTTCCTAATTCGGTATCACTGACAATGTAACAATATGTTCGTACGTCAACAAAAAGAAAAAAAAAAGGCTGTAATATTGTTTTCCACTTCACATCATAACAAAAGCAACCCTGGAGCAACCAAAAGTCACAACTATTTTGTTTTATAATAAAACAAAATCTGGTATTCACACGATTGATCAAATGCTTCGATAAATTCGAAGCATTTGATCGAATAATGATAAACAATGGGTGCAGTGCTCTCTGAAATATAAAAATACATTGATCAATTTTTTGAGTATACGTAATTTAATTTAAAATCATAATTATATCTCAAAATGTAATTTGAATGAATCAACAATACAGAAAGTTTCTTTGATTTGCAGTGTGACTCGTATGTAATATGCAATGTTTTCAAGTGTTCGTAAATTTTTTTTTACAGCGTGAAAAAAATTTGGGCCATGTGAAGTGAGTCCAATACTTTGGTTTTACAGCAAGAAAATAATTGAAAAACTTGTAAAACGAACCTTTATCAAAAAAAAAAGCAAAAACAGAGAACAAAAAATTGTTTATAGAGATTTTTTAGAGTGTGAGGGGGGGATACTTGCTTGAGTGTCCCAATTTGTTACAAATGTTCGTAAAATTGAACTATTCTTTTCTCTAACCCTTCAGAAGAATATTAATGGTGAATACAATGCTGTTTCCCCTATCAAATATAAATAATTGCTATGTAACTGTTGTGCCAAAAACTGAATAAAATTAGGGGGGGGGGTGCTGGAGGAAAATAGTGATCATATTTTGATTCATGGGCTCATATTACATGATAGTCATCAAAAATGGTCTCAGAAGCATTTTGAATGAATATTTTTTGATGTGCAGTGTAATAGGTACCCGGTTATTGAATATAGGTATACAAATTTTAAATGCAAAAAAGCTCCCACAAAAAATGTTTCTGAAAACACTGTTACAACTTTCTTTAGTTCAGATTCATGTAAATAACAAGGATTAAAAGCAATTTTACCAAGACTTAGTTAGGGTAAAAAATTATGATAGAAGTCGCAAAAGGTACCCGTGTACCGGGTCATTGACGCTAGGGTTAATGTATGTTATGTATAGGTTGATTTTGTTTTATTCCTCCTGTGATAATTTTCTTGAATGTATTTTTGTTTCAGTGTTTGGATTTTCAGTTTTGATTTGTACTTCTTTGGAGTCTGCTGTAACATTTACATCATCTAAAACCTGTGTGAATCTCTTGAGTTCATCACTTCCTATCTTGCAATGCATTTTCATTTTTTTGCAAATGATTTTTATCAGTACAAGTTCAAAGGTAAGAATTTTTGTTTGCATTTTTCTTGCTCTATTCTATCATATTAAAAATATTTTTTACCTTTTTTCCCCTTGTATGTCTCAATTCATTTGTCTAAACTGAATAAGTTTCTTGTAGTTATTTTTAGTTAGTTTCAATCAGTTTTACAGTTGAACCATTGCAGTCAGTTTTACAGCTATTATTAAGAGCCAAAAGATTCAAAAGATTATCCTCAATTTTTATTATAAATTCACAGCAGATTTGTTTAGGAACTCAACATGTCTTTTTCCTTGGCTGTATGTTTGAACTTAAAAGTTGTTTGTGAAATGGGAAGAAAAGATATTCATTACACATCAGCCAATATCATGATTTAGCCATTCATGTTTTACTTTACATTGATATTTTAAACTATTCTTTCATTAATATAGAACAGTGTTTTTAAGTTGTGTTCCGCAGAGCCCCAGTAATCCATGGAGATCTCTCATTAGTTCTACCAATCCTTGCATTCCTTTCCCATAATGTTCAAATTTGTAAATAAAAAGTGGATAAAAATAGGATTTTAGTAAAGCTATTATTACATTTTCCAAATGATCAGCAGAGAAAATATCAAAATGAACTATGGATTAAAAGTCGATTATTCAACTTTCATCAGTTAAACTTAATATTAAGAATATCTGCGATAACAAAAATAATTACCTTTCATCTCATTTCACTGTAAAATTGTGTTTGAATGAGTTGTTTAAAGAAGTTTTGTGCTGATTTTCAAAATTGCTTTTTCAGATTGATCTATATCATTTGAAATAGTTTTCATTTTCATTGGAAATAAACATTTTTCAGCAGGGTTGTATGAATTTCAGCCAGTGTTAAAACCATGGACAAACCAGTTAAAACCAGCTGGGAAAAAATCTTTTTTGTCTAGTTTTCGCCATTAGATATGAATATAAGGAATAACAAAGTTTAAAATGAAAATGAATGAGTTTATAATTCATTGAAATATGAAACAGCTGTCCTGTAATCAGTCACTATTCATTATTTAAGCAAACATTTAATTTTGCACCTTAAACACATAATTACTGCTTGTTCCAAAATGTTGATCACGTCACAGAAGATATGTGATAATTTTTCAAAAATATACTTCAAACAATGTTAAGATCACAATCTATACCAGCGATTCCCAACCCATGGGCCGCGGCCCGCAACTGGGTCGCAAACAACCTGTTACTGGGCCGTGGACACTTGTTGAGAATCTGAACCAAGACAAATCTTGGAGTATTGATTTCTGCATTTTTTTTTGCGAAAATTCATTTATTAAATATACTGTTGCTTAGAAACTCTGCCTGGCTCATCACCAATAAGGAACTTCTGGATTAAGATTTTTCATATTTCTTTGGAACTTTCCCTTAAATAATTGAAGATGAAATCTAATGAATCAGAAACTTCTTTAATGAAAATTGCCAAAGAATTTAGTATTAGCTTCAAGCTCCAAGTTAAAAATGCTCCTCCTTTGCTGAACTAAGTAAATTGAGGCGCTTTTCGACAACCTACTTATTTGAATGAGAGTTTTTATTGCAGTTTTTTAAAAAAATTAAAGAAACATAGAAATGCATTGAATGTTGGGTATTATTTGAGACTAAAACTATCCTGTATCAATCCAGATATCAACTCCCTCATAGAAGAAAAACAACACCAAAAATCCCATGGATTTTTAACTTTGATGACTTATTTTTGAGTTTTCTTACAAATATGCTAGCTAAGTGAATGCAATTAAGTTATTTTCTTCCTTAAAAATTCTTTTGAAAATTGTTCTTGTACAGTATATTTATATCTGTGGTGGAGCGTAAGGGGAGAAAGGAATTAACACCTCCAGAACTCTTGTTTTCAGTCTTTATACAGTGTATTATTTACACTTAACGACAGTTATGAACAAGTGCCCCCCCCCCCCACCCCCATCGCTCCCCAGAGAAAGTAAATTTTGGCTGTTCAAATAATATATAGTAGTTAGTGGGCCTCAATGCTGTTTTCTACAAAACTGGTGGGCAGCACAATGAAAAAGGTTAGGAGCCGCTGATCTATACTTATTTCATTGTCTCGGGGAAACAAAATGAGTTTTAAATTTGTTTCTAAGTATAAGTATATTACTTACTTTTTAATAAATTGAATACATGCTATAAGTTTTATGAAAAATAGATATTTCTTGATTTGTAATGGAAACTGTTTAGAGTTCTAAATAAACTATTGTCCTTTGTCCTAGTTGTAAACAATTTTTAATGTTAATATAAGAAAATTTGCTTTTAAACCACTAATCAGTTTGAAGAATTACTTCAATTATGATCAATACACTACTTATTTCCTTTACTTATGTATTAAAATGTGCATTATGTTCAAGCATCCATGGAAAAAAAAGTGGGTTTCTCTAAAAATCGAAGTCTCATAAATAAAAAAATAAAAGATATAAATGTCTAAAAATTTGGGCTTTTGATTACCTTGAAAGGTGCAATCCATGAGTCAAATTTCGAAGAAAAACTAAAATGTGAGGGGAAAAAAATTCTCAAATTTTGGATCACTTGACATGGAATGACTCTAAATGAAAAGTGCATACTCTTTTTGCTACCAAATTTGATAAAAATCTGAGCTATTTTAGTTTTTGCTATCCATGTCCTGTTTCTCAAAGAATTGTCCAGGAACGTAGGGGTAAACAATATGGAGGGAGGCCCAAAAAAGTCATTTGTGACAGGACCCAAAAAGGATCATACTTATTAAATATCCTTATTTGCAGTTCATTTAACATTTTAAAAATTAATTAAGAATCAAATCAAATTGAACGATAAAGCAAGCAAAAAGAAGATAATAAATTCAGAGAGAAAAAAATCTGGTATCTGGTATTCAAAATCACACACACACACACACATGCAAGCGTTGCACACTTTTTAAGCGGTGAAAATTTTTGTTCATAAAATGCTTATCCTTCATATTTGTGTGACACTCATTTTTGTAAATTTAATCATTAATTTTACCTGAATTGTTATCATTGGTTTTAATGTTTTCTTTTTATTTTAAGGATACTTATAACATCTTCGGATGTGGCCACAAACTTATTACAATGCATCTCATTGCAACAAATATTGCTTTGTGTGTTCGTCTTTTTATCTGGGGAAGTGCTTTGGACTGGGAAAATGCTTTACACATCAAGCACCTTTCTAGTAAAAGATGGGAACGCAATGATTTAAATATTACAATGCATGCTCTTGAAGTAAAGAAACCAGGTCATTTACCTGATCATGTTGTACACGGTGAGTGTTTTAAGTTATTTTGCCATTATTTATCTTTGAGATTTTAGAAAACTTTTGAGTACTACAGTAAAACCCTGCTGTAGCGATTCCAGGATATAACGATTCCCCGGTTGTAGCGAACCTTTTAATTGGTCGCCACTGAAGACCTATGTTCTTAATGTATTTTCAAATGCTTGTAACGAACCCTAAATGCTGTATTATTGGCTATAACGATCCAAAAAATTCTGTTATTTTCAGTTTTTTATAGCACTTGTCCCAGTTGCGTTCCTTTCCAATTTATCCGAAAGAAAACACCATCTTCTGCAATAGTTACCCCCTTTTCTCCAGAATACTACGATCCAAACCACTCCTCACGTATTGTTCCTCTGATAATATCATGTTGGTGTTGTGAACTTCACTCTGACTATGGCTAAATTAGGCAAGCAAAAAAAAAAAAAAACTCTGTAGGAGATTAAGTTAAATTTATTCTGAAATTGGAAAGCAGCATGTCTATTCTCAATTTATAAGGAATTTTTCCTTTCTGAATTTGCTATAGTCACTATCTGGCAGAATTGTCATTCTAAGGCAGCTAGTTCTCAGGGTTTTCTTTGAGCAAACTTTTCTTGACAGAAACTAGATAAACAAGTTGTAGATTTATTTGCAATAGTTGGCAGAAAAATGAACAAAACGTACATAAAATCTTGCAAACAAAAATAAAATTTTCCATACCATATTATGGATAAATGAAAGTATGCATTTCAATAATTTGTAAATTACTGAATACAATAGTTAAAACTAATATTTAACTTAATGTTATACTTTTCACTAATAGAAATATCGTGCTATAAGGACATTCATTAAGGAAGTATCTTAGTAAAAGTGGACTTATTTTTGAAAAATTGGTTATACTGACTTGCTAAGTGCAAAAGTGGTATCTGCAGCTAAGTTCAAAATGAGAAATTTCCGTTTGAAGTTTTGTGGCCCCATGTATTTGATTCAGATGATTTTTTTTTTAGATTTTTTAAAAAAAACTTCCCATCGACAAAGAACCATTTGGGGTCAATAACTCAATTTTGACAAAAAGTGCTGATACCACTGTTGCGCTTAGCACGGCAGTATAGGAAACCCTCGGTTATAGCGATTTCCTAAGTCCGCAGAGAGTTTGTTAATAGTGGGGTTTGGCTGTATTCAAGATACTCACAAGCAGTAATAAAAAATACACATTGAATATAGTTATACCTCATTAATTCAAACACTCTTAAGACTAAGGACTTTTACCTCAAACGAAGTTTTTGATCCCTGTCCTATTGTTTGTAATAGATTGTTGTTTGGATAAGGCAAATTGATTTTGAATTTCCATTTGAGCTTGGGATTTGATTGTACTATAATTGTGGTATATTTTAAAAATATATAGGTTAAAAGTCATCAATCCTTTTTTAAGCTAGCATGCAAGGTGTGGGCGCTGCTAAAAGTCATTCATGTCTCATGTATATGGCAGGCATGTCTTGTGTTTGCAACAAACTTTCTATTGGTTGAAGGTGTTTTATACATAGAAGCGTTTATAGTAAAACATAGCATGTAATAAATGCAATAAATGACTTGAAGCACATGGTTTCTTCAGTCTTAATAAGGAAACTCTTGAAGTTTATTAGAAACTGCTTGGTAGAGTAAATACTGGAAATTACTCCTTTTCTTAGGTTGCGCCCCAATTTCTCTACTTGTTCAGGTAACTGGAAAACCAATCCTTAAATCCTCTGTGAACAAATTGCTTTGTAAATTTTGCTTTTTAGTATTACACCATAAGATACCTTGCTGATGACTTTGTATATACATGGTGTCTCAAAAGATTGTTGCGAAACTAAACGTGCTGGTCTATCATACCTTGGCAAACAAGATTTGGATAAGAACTTTTGGATAAGCGATGTTAGCAAGCATAGAGGAGGAGAAAAATATTATGCCAAAGGAGGTTTAAATCTGTCTTTTATTAAAGAATAAGGTTAAATTACAGAGAATGTTCAAAATTCCTTCCATTCTCAACAATGTAAGCTTCACAACCTTGAAGCATGGATTCATAGAGCCATCCAAAATGCACAGGTGTGTCACCAATACATGCTGCCGCTTCCACAATCCTGGCGACGAGATCCAGGATCCTGGAAGCGGCAGCCTCCATGAGCGGCCAATTCTTCATTAGAAAACTGATTTATCATTCTCTTGTTTCATCAATGTCGTTGCCTGAAACCATCACTCTTCCCACTCTCCCATCAGCCTGCGAACATTGCCCTCTAGCTGTCACTGTTCACGTTTTTGGACACAAGTTCCTGCGTAAATCTTGTTTGTCAAGGTATGACACATTTGGCAAGGAGCTTTTGAGATATTCTCTGTATGTGTATTGGTATGTATATATATATATATATATATATATATATACATGTTGCTTATTTTGTAGTTACTTCAAACTGTTGGTGGAGAATTCCGGACTCCAGTGGATTGGAGGACATCACTGCTGTTGATTTGTGTTTACAAGATGCAACATTAGGTTTATTATGGGCAAAAACTAGTCAGTTTTTTTATCCATTTATAATTCAGTATTATATTATAGTTATATGTTTCCTGTCTTATGTAAAATGCAATTGTAAATTGGTTACAATGGAGCAATCAAGTCAATCCTTGTCTGTGTCTGACAACAGACGTATCACTGGACTGTATCGTCGTTCGACTAAGGGATTTTCTCTAGGTTTTCTTGTTTTTACTTCTGTTATTATTTATGTAATTATGTACTTTGTCATGGAAAATTTAAAATTTAATGTAATTTTAATGAGTGAGTACTGTTTTATATTTGGATTATCTACTTTTTCTGGGATACTCTGTTTGTTCCAAATTAAAAAGCTGTCTTTAAAGAATGATAGAGATGATCTACAAACCAAAAAAATCCAAAAGATGGGAGCAGTTGCTGTTAACTTGCTTGGAGCTTGTAATATAGTTAGTGGTTGTTTTGCTGTTACGAATTTTAGCTTTTTGTTACTTCTTGAAGGGATTTTTTTGATTTTGCAAACTCTTACACAATATGTTTTAGTTGTTCAACTAAGTAAGAGAAGAGTAGATCCTTCAAATGTGCTTGAGAAACCTGGACGGCAGTGTGTTGCTTTTCTCATGTTGTGCAATATATCTCTTTGGGTACTTGATTGTGTTGTGTCATGGAATAATATCCAACATCATCTTCAAGCTGCTGTTCTTGGACAAATCGCTTGGCGTATATTTGCACGTCTTTTGTTTCCGGTAATAGCATTTTATAGACTTCATTCCACTGTTGTTTTTTTTGAAGCATGGAAAAACTGCTATTTTTAATTTTAATCAATACTTAAGCATATGATTTATATCATTCATTTTCATCTCTAAATGTCTAATGCATACTTCAGCTACAATTTTATGAATCTCAGATTAGCCATTTTGTATAAATGCAAAGTTGATTATGATGCATTTGACATCTTTTTATATCTGTGTTTTAACTCATCATTGCTCTGTTGAACATTCAGGCTGTGTTTTAAGATTTAATTTACTTGCTTTTACATGCTTTAAAATGCATGTTAAGAAGCATTAATTGTTGATAGGTTAATTATTCTTTCTTTTTTTTAATGAATGATTTTTGTACCAAAATTATATGACATCTTAATCTAGTCTATGGTGGTGCTTAAATGTGGTACAAATAAAGGTTTTATTGTGGAATTTTATACCTGACAAAAATTTTCAGAATTATGTTTGCAGTTATTTTTATTATTAATTTTTAATACTAAATTTATAAAAAGTCATGTTGAAAATATGTTTCACGAAAAACTTTTATGCGTAATTATTGACTTTTTTGAGTGATATTGATTCTTTGTCGGCAAATTTCCAACACATAACTGCATAACTACTTTGATTTTTTTTTTCCTTTAAGTAAAATACTGAACAACATTGTGCTATGCATTTTTACAAAATTATAAATTACTATAAAAATCTTAGAAGTCATATGATTCACTCTAAAACTACCTCAGAGGCTAAAATGAAAATGTGGCCAAAATTATTGGTTTATACCAATAAAGGAGCTTAGATAGAAAAGAGCTGTGCTAATGTTTAAATATAATGCACTTTTTTCCCCTCACTGTTTTTTATCACTTGGAGGAATGAATCAAAAGATGTTTATGCACAAATATTTGTCTAAAGATTTAGTTTAATTGGAAAATTGTAAAAATTATCTTGTATATTTTCATGTTTTGTTTCTTGTAATTGTTGCTAGTGTCTTTATAAAAAAATTCAAACCTATAGTATAAATAAAAAAATTCTAGTCATTAGTTTGCATAGCCAAAATGGAACAAATAAAGTATTTAGAGAGAAGGCTTAAGAATTTTCAAATTATTAATGCATTCAGAGAAAAATTGCAATTTTCTATGCATTCTTTAAAAATACATTGCAGTATTTTTTTTTTTATTTTTTTTATTATGTGTGTTGCTCATAATATAAGTTGATTTTCATGTTGAGTTTTATAATTTATTGTGTGTTTAATCAATAATTGTGTTTTGAGAAAAGTTATTTAAAGTAGAATGTACAAAAAATAATTGTTTTATTTAAAAATCTGGGATTTAAAGTTGAATCAGAAGATTGCTTTTAAGTTGATATAAATACTGTTACAAGAACCAAAAGTGTGACAAGAACTGAAAGCAATATGAAATATTCTTCCTTATTTTTGACTTTAAATTTGATTGTATCATTTATGTGTTCTTTTTTCCTTTTATAAGTTGATATAGTAACACAAATGCAAATCACAATAATATTCATTTTTAAAGATATGTCAGAAGTTAAATTATGTAATAAGATTTAAAAAAAAAAGAAATATCAACCTAATGATAAAATAATATTATATTCTTGAATTGTATCAAATGCTTAAGTAATTTCATGTTGAGTAACTTAAGTAATCTCATACTTAAGTAATCTCATGATTTTCATGTTGAGTTTTATAATTTATTGTGTGTTTAATCAATAATTGTGTTTTGAGAAAAGTTATTTAAAGTAGAATGTACAAAAAATAATTGTTTTATTTAAAAATCTGGGATTTAAAGTTGAATCAGAAGATTGCTTTTAAGTTGATATAAATACTGTTACAAGAACCAAAAGTGTGACAAGAACTGAAAGCAATATGAAATATTCTTCCTTATTTTTGACTTTAAATTTGATTGTATCATTTATGTGTTTTTTTTTTTTCCTTTTATAAGTTGATACAGTAACACAAATGCAAATCACAATAATATTCATTTTTAAAGATATGTCAGAAGTTAAATTATGTAATAAGATTAAAAAAAAAAGAAATATCAACCTAATGATAAAATAATATTAGATTCTTGAATTGTATCAAATGCTTAAATAATTTAAAGGCTTTTATATATAACTTATCCTATGCCTATTGGCTATTTTCATTATAGAATAATATTTCTCTGTTGAGGCGTTATTTAAAAAATAATTAAATCATATTCCTTCTAAAACTATTAATACTTTTTATAAGTTTACACTATATTGCAGAGAAATAATTTTAAAACATCTAATGCTTAAATATGCAAGAGGCTGTATGTTTCCCAGTATTAAAAATTATATGCTCCAAACAAAACTCTGTTTCTGTCAGTGTCTTACTAGACTACACTTAATATATACAAAATAGCAATTTTCTAAACATCTTCTTTTTTTTTTGTAAATTAGAACTATTAAATTTTTTACGAACAATTTGTTAAAAAGGGTTTTTTCGGTTTTAGTAGCAATTGGTTTTACTTATTGACTTCTGATTATTATGATGCTTTACATCTCCAATTTTAAACACATACCACCCTGATTAGAAGTTGTCTTGTTAGAAATGATGGTTTATATTTTACTAAAATTCTAACTTTTCAGACATATGGGGCCAATAGAGAAACTAAAATCAGGGAGAGCTACATTGAAAAATTGAATATGTTTTCATTTCTTTGAGGCTTATCAATTATTAAGTTGAAAAGATTTTATATTTGATGGTTTGAATTAAGATTCTACTGTGTATATATTTGTAAAAATTGTGAAGAATCTCATTTTCATGTTTTTTATTTCTGATTTTTAAGTTTTATACTCATATATTAATAAAATTGTACAGTGTACAATCAGTTGAATGGGATTATTTAGAATCATCACTGCATTATAATACATTGTTAAAATTGAATTATATTTTCTAGTTTTTTTTTTTTTTTTTTGATAACCTTTCAATTAACAACATACTGTATTTGATGTTTTACAAACTTAAACAGGGCTCCCACAGGTCCTTAAAAGTGCTTTATTTCAGTGGCCTGTTGCAAAAGGCCCTTTAAAGAGCTTTTTTTTAATTCTTAATTATTTTTACAAGATGCTTTATTTTGGATTTTTCAAAGCAAGTCCTTAAAAAATCTAAATTTTTCTCACATTTTTTTCTCATACATATATCTTTATATATATCTTTAATTTCAAAGCCTATTGTTTATTTTCTTGATGGCACTTGATATTTTAATGAATTACTTAGGAAAACTGCTCATCTTTGTGAATGTTATGAATTGATATATATATTTTCTTTTTTTGAAATTAATATTTATTAATTTTTTTTAAGCTTTCCCTGTTCTTGTGCTCTGTTTTCTTTTGAAAACTGATAGTGTAATTGCTCATGTTTCAGTTCCATTGTCTGTTATTTCAATAATTGCACACTTACTAGTTTTAGAGCATTAGCAGAATTGCAGACTACTCCACATTTTGGAAAGTCTCTCTGCTATGACAGACAGATGCACATATTCTTCTTTTTCTGATCCCAATTTCAAAATTTTCAATATTATTCAATCTTTTCTATTTATGTTTTTTTTTTTTTTTTTTTTTGACAGTTTAATGACATTTGTGGATATGGAAAATCAAAATTATCAATACTCAAAGTATGACTTAATTTTCAAATGTTTTTATTAATGAAATTCTAATAATCATTTTCATGCAATTTCTTAAAATGATTGGTGAAATACTAATGCATTTCGTAAGTGTTTTTTTTTTTTTTTAACAAAATCCCAAAAGTGCTTAACTAAATTTTTGCTCTTAATATGCATTTTACGCTGTAGTCCCAGTTTTTTCATTTTGTTTCACTAAAATTATATTTTTCTTTTTCTTTCTTTTTTTTTGTATTTGACTATTTGTTACTGGGATCTTCAAGAACTAGGTATGAATCCTAGTAATACATAAAGTGAGAAAATCTAATGATTAACCAAGAATCTGACGAAAATACTAGTTGGAGGAAAAACATGGTGCTATAAAGTGCTTTATTTTTATTTCCATTTCAAAGTGGGAACCCTGTCAAAGTACTGTTCAATACAAATGCTCTTTTAACACATTTATATATACATAGATATGTATATATTAATATTCTCCTTGTTAACAAGTAGATATTTTTGAATAAGTTTCCTAGTCAGTGATGCTGTTATTTAAGATCCTTTGTCCTAAAATTTTTGTACTTTTTACAATTTTTTCTAATTATTTGAGCCATATAATAAAACTCTACAAATATTGTTACGTTTTTATTTTTTGGGCCATATAATAATGCTGTTGTATTTTTATTCTTGGAAGCCATGTATTACAAATTAGAATGAATGCTTCCAAAGGCAGAGCTGCTTTAAAATTCCAGTTGTTTATCTAAGCTTTGTGATGCTCTTCGTAAGCTGGAAACTACCTGCGAGTAAAGCAATTTTTTAGTCTCTTTAGCCCCTAACATTACACTCCAGTATTTGGGTAAAATAAGTATTTTGGATATGAAGACTCAAGTACTGCACTTTATTGATATACAAAGAATTTTGAGAATGTAATACTTGGTGCTTCAACTATATTATTTTTGAAAATGTCGCTACTGATATTTATATATATTGGAGAGACAAAAAAAAATATTTTTTCACTGTTATATTTTTAAACGACTTCTATTCAAATTACACTGTTATATTTTTGAATGACTTCTATTCAAATCTTGTTAAATTAGATTTTCCTCTCGGAACAAATTGTTTCTTGTATTCAGAGTTTGTTATGAAAGTATTGTGCCATATACACCACAGTTTTTAATCCTTTTTATATGTATTATATCATGTAATACACTTTATATGATTATTTTGCATTTATAAATTTATTTTTGTATGATTTCAGTATGTAGTTTTATGTAAGAGTTTTGATTTATGTAAAAGTTCCCATTTCAACTTGGCACATTTATAGATTTTATATATGCTAATAAAAAAATTGAAAAATAGTAAGTTTGTTTCTATTAGTGAAGAAGCAGTAAATCCTGAAAATAATCTTCAAATTTTGAATAAAATTATTTTGTAATAATTTCCTAATATTTTGCAACAGAACTTTTTACTAAAGCTTCATTTTTTTTCCTCCATGGTAATATCCAAAAGTAAACAATAAAGTCTAAACTTGTCCTCTTGGGGAGAAAAAACTTGGTTGAACTAGAAAAGTTACATTATACATTTCATGAGGTGTCTCAATGCAAATTTCTGTTGAAAATGACAGTGACAGGTATTGTTCAGAATAATCCTTCACATTTCTTTACCCATGTATTACAGACGGGTGGCCAATTGTTGGCCTACTGTGGCAACCCAGAGAAAGCGTTGGGAAAGGGTAGGCTGGCAACGCAACAGTGAACCAACAATGGCCTTGCCATTTCTGTTCACCTTTACGTCAAATATTTTTGATGGCTAAATTATTTATGAACTTTGTTGGGCTAAATGAAAATAACCTTGTTAGCCTGGGGTTGGGAAATAAGCTGCATTTTTTAACGGTTCCTTTCTCGCCTTTTTTTTTTACTTTACAAGTAATAGCACTAATCTACAAAAAAAAAATAAATAAATAAATAAATCTGTTGCATGGAGAAATATACCTGATCTTAGTGTAAAATAATGCGCTGAATTCAAATATGTAAATTGTTTTGCTCCATCACCCATAGATTTTTTTTTTAAATACTGGACTGAAATTTGAAAGAAATGTGCATATTCACATTCATGATTAATACTAAAATAATGATCAAAAACGTAGCTTAAACATTTCTTTGTGTATTTGGCATCAGGAGCATCCCCCTTAAGTTTCCAACATTAATCAGCAAGATTTTATTCACTTGGACTATGGGAGGGGGGGGGGGGTTATAAATGCATTTTTTTTTTTAAATCTTTGCATCAATAATTTGTAAGAATTCTGGTTTTTAAGTATTAAATTTCAGCACCAGTGTTACAAAGTTTTTGAAAAGGCCTAATTTGATGTGAAAGGTCAGTAGTAAACAGATCCAGTCTTTTCTGTAAAAAGAAATCTTGCCAGTGCTATCTCATTCACAGAGGAGAAAACAACATTGCGTAAAACCCAAGCAGTTAATGAAATTTGATTTAATTTTAAGCCAGAATAAATTATGTATTGTACTAAATTTTATCCAAAAAAAACTTACAAATATCAATATGTTTCCTTCATTTTAACTGAATACTCTAGTGGTACCGAAGATTCGGAAGACAACATGTTTCAATCATGCAGTGGTATAGTATAGCTTTTAAGCTTGTTTCGAAAGAGTTTATACCAAGTCTCATCAGTTTGATCTTAAAATAGGAACATATCCATTACGGAGTCAATAATATTTCTGTATCTTAAACATTTTTCTTAGAGTAAAAATCTCTGAATTCTTTATGTTTGCATTCAAATATAAAAACACAGAAAGTGGTTCAATTCAGCTATTGTATATCGCAAAAATAGGTTCCACTAAAACTGACCATCATGTTACCACTGAAGTACCAGCAATCCTGACTATCTATATCCACATTTCTTGTCTTTATAACAAGATTTTAATTGTTAATTTTGAGTTTTTATCATTATGCAATATAGGAAAACACGGGAAAAATAAATCACTTGAGAAACCTATGATTACACAAAAACTGGGTGATGGAAAAATTCTCAACAGTAAAAATAAAATATACATGTTTTCCGAATATTTTATGACTTTCTTTCATTTTACCACGCCAGCAATAAATTTCTAATTTATTGGGACCGATTTTTTTTTTTCAAACTTATTTTCATGTTTTGTTTGGACATCCCATGAGAAACATTGAAACAAAATTTTCATTTGTTTGAACCGATAATTTTTTGCAAAAAAGTATTAAAGTTGTCCCATTATTCGTACATGCTATTTTAAAATTTTCTCTGAAGTTGTGAAACTTTTCACAATGAAATTTTATTGAAAGTCCTTGTTATTTGTCATGGAAGTGAACATAGAAAGGAACCGAATTACAGTATTATGCACAAGGCAAAAGATTACCTGTAAAGAAACATTTCTACAGCTATAAGTGTTTATTCCATTAACGTTAATTTGAAGCTTCAAACTGTAACAGTTAATTGACAGGCCAACATGTTTCCTTTTCTCCACTTCAGTGGTAACGTGAAAAACAAGGATATTTTATCATTTCTAGGAACTATACATTCGCTTCAGTATGCATTCTTGAATTTCAAATATCGTACTTAGGCTGTTGAAAGGATTGTGGAATTGGTCAGTCAGAACTCTGCAGAAATGCATTTGAGGTAGACGCAAGAGATGGATTTAAAGGAAAAACTTCATACACACGAGCGTCAATGTAAAACTGAGTTATGAGTTCAAACCTTAATCCAAAAAAACCTGTTTAAAATCATATAGTTGTTGCAAGTGTAAAATATTTTACATCTACTGCTGTAAATAGCTGTTCTTCTTGGGAATTGTAGGGTGGAACACAAAGGGGGGGGGGGGGGTGCAACCACCTACTTGTGGTGGGTTCTTGGTTTTTAATGTATTTGAACATAATTGTATTTCCAACAAAGAGCTGTAATTAAACATTTGGATTTTCGTAACAATATTTGAAATTGAACATTTTTTACCTTTTTTCAAATTTAGCAGCCAATGCGCGATCTGAAGACATAAATATTAAAATTATTTTTCTCATATTTAGGATGGCAAGGAAGGCACAACCTTTTTTTTTTTTTGGCTATTAGAAGTAGCTTCTCGAAAATATCCTTTTTTTTTTTCGGCACACCCTACTGATCATGTTAACAAATCTATTATCTCAACCTGTACAGGTCCTCATGACGCATTGAGACATAACGCTAAATTGATTACTATCGTAACATTAGAAAAATTAGGAGTAATATGTCCATAGATAGGTCATATTAATGTTGAATTGAGAACCAGAGATGAATAAATAAAAAAATTCAACAAAGCGTTTCCAGTGACAGCCTCATTGTGTGAGTGCAGTGGAACATTTCAGCTATTTATCATTTCTTTTGTGTTGCTAAAAAGACACCCATTTTTGCATGCTGGTATAAAAGGGATCAAAAAATAATAACCATTTTTAAAATGGACGTGACGTTGCTAAGGTAATAAGTATTGCATTCTGAAAAATGAAAGCTGTCCCACGGGGAAGCCACTTTTACGCTTTGCTCTCGACAATCAAAAGCGAAATATCCGAAGTTACTTTTTTGACAGCTTGTCCTTATATTCTAGAGAGTGATACCCTGCACAGACAACGTGTCAGGTATGCGAGCAATTTATTGTTGCGAAAAAATGAAAACTCAGTCCAGTTTCAGAAATAGTTCTGATTTTTTTCTGTTGCATAGGAAATGCGTTTATTACCAACGCTGTTCTTTATAGCCTGTCATGTATTGAAACTTTATGTGTTCATAACTGTTAATGAGACTTCTGCCCATTTTCAAGAGGATGTTTTTTTTTTTTTTTTTCATTTATGTCTTTTTCGTTTTTTTTTTTTTTTTTTTTTTTAAACACACTAATTTCTTGTCTTACATCAAGTTTTTTTTTTTTTTTTTTTGGAATTTCAGTAATTTTATCAATAGTTGCTGAATAGGCTTCGGTTTCCCTCTTTAACTGCGACTTGGAGAAAAAAAAAAGCTTCCGTAGTTGCTAGCTTCTTATAGCAAGCACTTTTATTATCATTTCAAGCATTACACCAAACGTTGCTTACTACTCAAACCTTAGTTTTCTTGTTTATATTTGAGGGGGGGGGGAATTCTCCAGTTGAAATTATCTGCAAAAAGTCGATATATATTTCAAAGTGATAAAAAAGAAACAAATCAGGAGGGGAGGGGGGCAAGGGAAAATGTTTGAAGTCGTCATTTTGGACCACTGGTTAGGCAAAATGTAATATTCGTATGAAATAACCTATGTTAAAGTCCTAATGCCAAGCGAAAAATCGAAAATAGTTATAATAATACTAATAATAATAACTTTTGGAAGAACTACAGATCAAACAAATATAATAAGTAATTAGTATTAAAATAGCGCATGAATTATAATATGCTACTGGATTCCAAGTAGGCATCAGTAATCGATGAGAAACTGATTGTTCTCCCCCCCTCCTGTTTAGCCGTTGTTCCCGTTTTAGACAACTCTGATTCTTCCTTAAAAATTATTTTCTAAAGAATCACGATGAATTATGTCCCTCTGAAAAAAAAGCCACTGTATTTGCGCTCCGTTACTGGGCTTGAAGCAGACCAATAAGGTAAAAAGCCACTGTATTTGCGCTCCGTTACTGGGCTTGAAGCAGACCAATAAGGTAAAAAAACAACTATCTAACGAAAGCCTATATTTACAACGGGTAAGTCAGGGGGAAAAGTCAAACGTGTATGGAAGGAGATGAAAAAATAAATAAATAAATGTGTAAAAAATGGCAATCTCGGGACTGACTGAGAGAACTATGCTCCTATTTAATAATATAAGCTTATAATGCTGCACTGCAAAAAAAAACCTGGAAATTTATCGAAGTATATCGGGCAGCTGCGGTTCATGAAATTTTCAGAAACGTTTCTGAGTATTTCGGAATTCTCTTTCTGTAATTTCCAGAAACGTTTCTGAGTATTTCGGAATCCTTTTTCTGTACTTTTCGAAAACGTTTCTGAATATATTGTGCAGCTGCGGTTCATGAAATTTTCAAAAACGTTTCCGAGTATTACGGAATTCTCCCCGTATTTTTCAAAAACGTCTTCGAAATATTCGAAGACGTTTTTGAAAAATACGGGGGGGTTCCTGTGAATTTTTTTACTCATCTTTTTCTTTTTTTTTTTTTTTTTTTTTTTTAATCTAAACCATGATGTTGTGTACTATGACTTTCGCCTCTGACACCAACAAAGCTGTGAAACTTGTGATTATGAAATCATTCGGTTCTATTTATTTCTTTTTTGCGTTTTGTATGTAACATTGTAACATCCTGTACAGTTCTGATTTTCAAATATCAAATTAATTTCATGGTTAATACTTGAAAAACCAATTGAAATTAATATATTTATCATTACCAATTAGGCTTTAGTCAATAAGCATTCATAGAATTCGCTACGGGTAGCTATTGAAATTCTAATGACGGCGTGATTAACACATGCCAGTTTTCAAATCACTGAAATTAAATTCGTAAGCAAGGGTTACAAAGAAAATCAAAAGAAAGAAAACTTGCAAATCAGTACTATTATGTCTACAGACATATTTTTAAAATGTAATTTCACTTACCTTCTAATCAAGTTTCTTGAAATAGAAAATGTAATTTTGATGCATGGGACATACCCAGTGGTTGGAAAAACATTTTTTTTTTTGTAGCGAACTACAACTACTTTGTTACAAATGTAGTTAACTACAACTACTTTTTTTAATGTAGCAACTACAAACTACTTTTGAAATGTAGTCGGTACTTCGCTACTTTTCAAAAAATAAGTAAATAAAAAGCATATACAGTAGGGTGTCTCACAAAAAGTGAAAGACGGTTTTTCAAGTCGCATACCCTCTTATATTCTGCCGTGTGCAGGTAAAGGGCAGCAACTGCAAAGTTTTCAGTCTTTTTTTTTTTTTTTTTTTTTTGCGTTTTTGCGTTTTTGTCATCTATTGTACGTTATCTTTATTGGACAAGCTCGCCTATTAGGTTATTAGGTTTCAGCTGAAAAAAAGACGCGAAAAAAAAAAAGTCTAATTCCAACATTTCCCTGTTATTAGTATTGAATCCAACACACATTTCTTCAAATATCTCGAAAACTCATTTCTGCAGATACTGCCGTTTACCTGCACACGGTAGTATTTTTCATCGTATGTCAAAACAACTGTGAAAAATGTTTCATATAATGAGGGTCGTTTCCGAAATTTTAAAAGTATTTTTTTCTGAAAGAGTATGCTTAAAAACATAGGATCTGAACAGTTTTTAAATAATTTGACAAAGTTTAATGTTTAAAAAATATATTTTAATCGGTGAGCAGATTCAATTTCATTTTTTACGCTTCTTCACATGACATCACAAATGATGAAATGCCATTCACTGATGCCATTGGCGCAGAGCGCAATATTTATTTCGCATCTTTACTCACATGTGTTGGCAACGATACGGTTGATAGCAAGCGTAGAGCTCAATAGTTAATTCGGTTCTTAATTATCATAACGTAGAAACGTGGTAGACAGCAAGCGTAAGCATTCTATGTGCCAGTGGAATACTCGCCAAAGTGCATCACTTATGACGTCATAAAGACCAGGCCTTGTTTGAAAAATCGGACATTGAATAAAAATTAAACGTTTTGAAAATAAAATATTTTCCTTGCTCCATTTTTTTTTTTTTTTTTTTTTTTGCTCATTCTATCAATTTTGGTGACTAAAAGTAGTATTTTTGCCTGACGGAAACAAATTCATTTTAACAACGGCAACTCGTGCCGACTTGGGTCTGAAAGTGCTAGACCAAATAGTAAAAAAAAAACTTTTTTTTAGAAACTCGAAATTTCTGTTGATGAAACGTTGCACCGCCATAACTCACACCCCACATGTACCACGAAAACATTTATTCAAATTAAAAACATTTAGATATTCCACACTTGACCTAAAATGTATAATTTTCTTCAAAAAATTGATTTTTTTTCTGTTTATCTTTAAATTTAAATAAAATATCAAGTTCAAAAATTATTAGCCAACGCATTTTCCGATCAACATTTGCAAATAAATAATTAAAAAAATAATAATATTGTAGTTAAAATAAAAAATAAATAACTTAACCTTGAAAAAATCCATGCCTTTGAATACTATGTGGGAGACTTAAATATTGCAGGAGAACAAAAATTTCTGTGTAACACTAATTACCTACTTTACTGTTTATATTTTTCAGCTAAATAATTTCGTAAAGTTTACCTTACATTTAAAAAAATATGTATTAAAAAATCATTTTTTTGATATAAAAATTATAATTTTTAGACCAAGTGTGGGATACCTAAATGTTTTTAAATTTTAACAAATGTTTTTGTAGTATAAGTGGGGCAAAGTTTTATCAACAGAAATTTCAATTTTCTAAAAAACGAGCTGATGTGTGCATCACATGATTTCCTTTTATTCCAAATTAATGTCATTTCCCAGTTATTGGCATTTTTAATGTCATTCAATAGTTTATTCTCTAAATATCACCAACAGTGGCCAAATGAAACCAGTTATAAAAAAAAAAAAAAAAACCGCCAAATTTGTCGCCAAGTTGGCGACAAAACTTGGCGATCAAAATACTGGCGATATAATGCCAAGTGTCCGCTAAATTATAACACCACTTGAGTTTACATGGAAATTAACAATGATTTCCCCCCAAAAAAGAGCAAAAGACCCCTTTAGAAACACCCGAATGCAACCAAAAGGGGAGGTGCACAACTAGACCCTACTAGGAGTCTACGTACCAAATTTCAACTTTCTAGGACATACCGTTCTTGCGACATACATCCGCACATACGTACATACAGACGTCACGAGAAAACTCGTTGTAATTAACTCGGGAATCGTCAAAATGGATATTTTGCGTGTATATACGTTCTTTGGCATTTATTCACGTGTGGTCGAGTCGAAAAAAAAAAAAAAGAAAAAACTCAACATTCATTCGGGGGTGCGTAAAATGGAAATTAAGGTCGATTTTTGAGTGAAATTTTTTTTCACGGATACAATACTTCCTTTTTTGTAAAAAGAAGTAAATATATATATATATATATATATATATATATATATATATATATATATATATATATATATATTTGCCCTAGCATTACAAGTGCTAGTTTACACTTTCAAACGGAAGTCGGCACTGGCTGCCGTTGTTCAAATTATATGAAACTTTTTTTTACAATTGTTTTGAAATAAAAGGAGAAATATAAGAGGGACTTGAAAAATCAATCTTCGATTTTTTTTAATGCACACACACACCGTGAGAGGATTCAATGAAAAGAGATGTAGATTGATAAATTAGCTCATCTGAACATGGAATATTACTAAGAATTTTTTTTTTTCTTCCAAAAATGTCCCTTATCATACTCTTATATAACACTGATTGTATTTATTGTAAACCGTTCAATATAATCCTCTTCTATAACATTTGAAGTAGTTTCTTTATTTGGTGAATACTGTAAATGCACTTGTTTTCACGAGTCTTTTATTTTCGCGTGTTTAATTTAAGAACACGATTGTATGTATGGAAATTTAAGCCTCGAGCAATATTTTTGTTTTTCAACTTTTGATCTGCTGATATAAAATTCACGAAATTTTCAACTTACAAAATCACCGATATATTCATTTTCGCGAAAATAAGTGCTTTTGCAGTATTAGAACACTAATCTCTTTGAAATCTAAAACGTTCATGCACGGGACATTCTCGGCAGCCAAATAAAACAAAGGGGTTATTAAATTGGCGGTTATCGCTAATTCAAATACTCTGTCATATACATCTCGAAATTTGAAAATAACGATGGTAAACAAACTAATGACGTCAAACAGATAGAATGTATGGCGTCAAAATGATGTGCCTGAAATCAGCTCGTATTTTTATGATTCTTATTTCTCATTACATCCGCTGATGTACTTGTGAAAAATTTGCGCCAGTCAATTCGTTCGAACCTGGTTTTTTTTTCTTTCTTTCTTTCTTTCTTTCTTTCTTTTTTTTTTTTTTCAAGTGTATTTAAAAGTTGTTTCCCGAAATCGCTACAAAGTACTATTTTTTTGTATCAAATTACTCACTACACTACGTTTTTCAAAAATAGTGCGCTACACTACAAACTACTAAAAAAAGTTGCTACTACAGTAGCGTCGCTACTTGTAGTGCGCTACTTCCCACCACAAGACATACCTAATACTTTTGTTTAATTTATGCAATCAAGGGGTAAAATAGGTACACTACTGCAGCTCAAATAAGTAGCACTAATGAAGCTCTGCTCAGATAAATAATGTTTCCATGACAAAAAGTTAACAAAAAATAAATTCAACAATTGTGTTTTAAAAATATAAAAAAATATTTTGTAATAAAGTCCTCCAGCTTCTTTTGCTATAAGTAAAAATTGAGTCTCATATAAAAAATTAAAAAAAAAGCTGTTTTTTAAAACAAATATAATAGATCAATTTGTTACTGAAATTCATACAAATTTAACTAATTTAAAGCGGGAGAAGTAATTGCTATTGTCTATATTTGTTAGAGATAACAGCATTTAAAAAAGACGGAAACGCTAGGTTGCTCATGACGAAATATGTAAACGTTCCTAATTTCTTTGAGGGCGTGGGGAAGTTACTTTCTGAAAATGAGATAGTTCGCTAAACAGCTATAATTCTCAGTTTTTTACAGTAATAACAGGCTTTTTTTTTTTTTTTTTTGAAAAAAAAAAAAAAACCTTTAGTTACACTGTTTACAAGAGAATGAAAATACTCAACCTTAATGATGAACTATCAAATCTGAGAATTTGCCTATTAAAACATTCAATTCATAATTTTTGATGCATAAATGTTCAATTAAATGTCCTTTATTAAATTACTAATGGTAAACAGGGATTGACGCATAAAAAAACTTCAATGACACTTGTTTTGGGTTAATGATGTTCTTCAGCTCAGATACTTACAGGAATAAAATCAGACATACTTTCCCTTAAAATATGTGTATATATAATGTAAAATATATTTTAAATTTTAAGAGTTAATTAAAAAAAAAGAGGCATCCAGCAAAAGCATAATTTGGCACCCGAGGGTCTCAGATCTGAATGAAATTTTGTGAGGTTGTTCTATCTATGGATATAAGAAAAAAAATGGAAAATTTGATCTTAATATATCAATTACTTTTTGAATGGCAGCAGTTCAAAATTTTCTCTAAAACTTGTCGTTTAGCGAAAACCGCAAATTAAGCAGCCGTACATACATATACAGATTTCACTGTAAAAGATTTATTTCTCGAGATAGATAGAGTTGATTGTTTTTGCATTTTGATTTGTATTGTATTGTAAAGTCAAATTTGTAATTGAATTTAAAATTTAAACAAATTAAAATAGCTAAAGAAATCTTCAAACAGCAAAATTAAATTCAATTTCGGACATAGACTTGTGCTCAAAAAGTGCTAAGTAGCAATTTTAGCCCTCCAAAACATTCAAAATTCAATATATTCCTAAAAAGTTTGATTAAAAATAGTATACACTGATGCAATAAAACTGTGGGGTTTTGTGTTTTGATCAAGTTACAGATGATCAAAATTGTACTTTCGAAATGTACGAAAATCAACCAAAGGTGTCCTCTACTTGATCAAAGAATACACTAATAAATAAATTCAGGCTTTGAGTACTATTAGGCATGTTTATTGGATAAACTAAATTGGAGAAAAATATTGATATTAATACAGGCTTTTTTTTTTTTTTTTGATAATATTTAGGACGACTGTTGAGTTGAGAAGAGAACTCTCGACTTCTAAGGATGGGCTATTCTATCATACATCAGATATACAGCAAAAAAGCCAGTTTCTATGGGAAGTGAATGTTTTTATTAGCTCCTAGAGATTTCATCTTCATCTTCAAAAGTTTTAATCATGTTATATTGTAAGTTAAAATCTTACAATTATTTCACAATGGTTTCTTAAAAGTCCTAGCTATTACCACTCAAAATCTGATCGAGTGTCAAATTTGTTTTAATTTTTGTAATTCACTTAAATCTCGATTATCTGAAATTCTGTAAATCGAAAACTCATTTAACCTCATCGGTTCACTTTTTTTTTTTTTGCTAAGCAAACAATATCAGTTTTAAAGAACAATTATAAGTCAATCGTTCTGCAGGTGCCAAATTTAGCAGACAATTATTTCACTTGAATTCATTTTTCAACCAAACCCACCGGCTAGCTTTTGGAAAACTGAATCATTCTAAGTATGAAAATGCTACGTATTAAACTCGAAAAAAAAAAAAAAATTAAAAAGTAATATGTTAGTACTTAAACACATGACTTCCTTTTACTGCAATTTAATGTCATTTTCCCATTATTGGCAATTTTATTGCGATTCAATAGTTTACTCTCTAAATATCACCAACAGTGGCCAAATTGGAACCAGATTTTAAAAAAAAAAAAAAAAAAAAAAAAACGCCAAATTTGTCTCCAAGTTGGCGACAAAACTTGGCGACCAAAAGACTGGCGATATATCGCCAAGTTTCCGCCACTTGTAACACCACTTCAGTTTACATCGAAATTAACAATGATTTCCCCTCAAAAAGGGACAAAACACTCCCTTAGAAACATCTGAATGCAACCAAAAGTTGAGGTGCACAACTAGACCCCACTAGGAGTCTATGTACCAAATTTCAACTTTCTAGGACATACCGTTCATGAGTTATGTGACATACATACGCACATATGCACATCCGCACATACGTACATACGCATATCTGCACATACGTACATACAGACGTCACGAGAAAACTCGTTGTAACTAACTCGGGAATCGTCAAAATGGATATTTCGCGTGTCTATACCTTCTTAGGCACTTATCCACGTGTGGTCGAGTCGAAAAAAAAACTCAACATTCATTCGAGGGTGAGTAAAATGGAAATTTAGGTCCATTTTTGAGTGAAAATTAAAATGTTACGTATGTTGCAATTAAAATGTTAAAAACCATACAGCTTGAAAAAAGTTAAAGAAAAAATGTGTGGTAAAATTTCAAGATTTTCACCCCCCAAAAAACACGGTTAATTTCCAGGAAGAAACCAGGTTTTGCAAAATATCACTCACTTGCTTAAAACAAAAACAAGAGTGACAACTGATAACAAAAAAATCTCTTTCAAATAACAAAGCTGTGAGAATAAGTGTGAAACAACATCACAGTCAGCTGACCAACGAACTGCTGTGAGAAGTGCTGCAGATCTGAAGCTGAAAATAAAATGTAATTTTCACGAAGGGAACTATATCTGACTTTTTAACTTGACGGTAAGTGAATTGAATCGTTTATTTCAGAAACCACCTAAGGGACAAAATATTGAAAAATGTGTTTTTGGTGGAACTGTACAATTTAAAGGTAAGTACATCTTTTAGTGCAGGGGAATAACCTATTTTCCCTATCAGCAATGCTTTTTGGCAGCCCTGAAAATAATCCGTTTATTTCAGAAAGAGCCCAAGCGGGGCCGTGGTAGCCCGATCGGTAGAGCGTCGGATTCGGGGCCGGAGGGTCCTGAGTTCGAACCTCGATGGTCGAAGACCCACCGTCGTCATTAAAGGGGACTGGGCGACGTTAAATATGCTCGTGGTCTCAATGTCCTCCAAGTGAAACGATACCTCTGGGGGTGCTAGCACCAGGTAGCTATTAGCTCCTGGTCTAGCTCTAAATTCTCATTAACTGTTCGATCCGGTGATGGTGCTGCCATCTATCGGTATAAAAAATAATGGAGGCAAGGCAATTAGTATGCAGCCCTCGACATAAATACAGTTGTAGTCAGTTGTGACTAGGAATCAAAATCGAAGAGCCCAAGCGCCATCGCGTAGGTTCTTCCTGCGGTAAATTTCACTCGTGACGCTTGGCATCACCTGTTTTGTGACTCACTGTTTTGTTTTATTCAAAGGTTACCTAATACTGAGTGGTTAGTTTTTGTGAGTTTTCGGTGAAAAATTAGGAGGTGGTATTTTGTTGTTTGTTATTACATTATATAGTTCTTAACCCACGTTGGATAGTTCAGATGATAAACCTAATCCCAATTGTAGGCGTGGAGTGCGATATAAAAAAGTTGATGGAATACACTGTTGAATGAACCCTTCTATGACCCTATCATCCAATGGCCAACAACTGACAAGGAGTTGCCAGAAGACTTGCCAGAAGCTAAATAAGTGAATAAGGTAAGATCTTTGTATATAGACATACCGTAGCGTGTAGTCTATTTGTATTTTTCGATTTATGCATACAAAAAACACTCTTTTTTATACTTGAGTGTGCCGGTTACCTACCTTTGATACCAAAACAGGTAAAAATTAATGGTTTGACTTCATTTCAATAATAATTTTTAAAAAATCACTTTAGATACACTCATTTATTTCAGAAACCACCTAAGTGCATTTTTTTCAAAAATTTAAAGAGGAAAAAAATAAAATATAGATCATCCCAATAACATGTTTTGATTAGGTTAAAAAATATTTGAAGGAGACTAGACCTATACTTCAGCTGTTTTTTTTAGTTTTCGAAAGTTGAAAAAAGTGCGTTTAGGTGGTTTCTGAAATAGTAAACGATTCAATTGCTAATCAAATAAGCAATCTGGAAGAATTCACTTAAGAGGGTCGAAATTAGGTTTCGTAAACTATGAAAACTAAATACTTTTTAACAACTTAACCGCATTTACCCGTGTCTGACACGGGTAAGGGTTACTGGAACTTTGCACATGCCCATGTCTGACACGGGCGCTCTTGTATTTCGTGTTATTTTATTTCTAATGCACGTCCGAGTTCTGTTCTAGAAAAAAAAGATAGTCTGGATTATTATTAAACTGATTTACTATAGAATGCGTTACTGTGTATCATTATTCTTGTGTAAACCGCGTTTTCTTTGGTGTAGAAATAGTAATCTATCCATTTTTATTGCAATTTTTAGCCATTCTTATGCTTGCAAGTATAATATTTTGATTTGATTTTAGTACCTTAACATTCTAATAAATGTAGAATGAAATCGTTTGAACTTTGTATTATCATTTTGTCTGATTTTATCCCACCCCCTAGTCACCCCCTCTGCAACTGAAATTACAAAACAACAACCACACAGGGTGTTCCGTTTTAAACCTGCAAGACATCTATTTTCGCAACCGTTAGTCCAAGATGCATACTTCCTATTGCAAAAATGTTCAAAATCAGGTGCAGAGTTAAGATATTGAAAGTTTGAAGTAAAAATAAAAATGAGTCAAAAAATACAAAATTTAATTTTTATACGGGCACTAGGTCCCCTAACTTATATTTTGGGAAGTAATCTCCATTGAAAGTTATTACTAACACAAAAAATTTGACATTTGTGCGACAAAAACTCAAGGGAAATATTCGAGTTCAAAGTTTTAAGGGACCATGTAGAAGATGAGATTGGAACTTATCGCCCTTTCAGAAGAATGACTGATTGTCGAAATAAAAAAAAAAGCATTTATATTTTTCATTGCTATTCAAAATAAATGCAAATGTTATGCCGTCATACGCGAAAATACAATGCAAAACTTCAACAAATTTGAAAAATCACCCTTTGCACACACATAATTTAAACCTTTGTTAACTGCTATATTTTCCCTCAAAAGGTGTTATTGACGGCGAGTATAAAGTGGTGTAAGTCACTAAACGCTGTAGTTCATATCTCGGCCGAATATTGGTCGTAGTAATGTCACACTTTTTGGTGATGGAATTATTTTTCAACGAAGATTATTTCCCTGAACATAAGTTAGGGGACCTAGGTCCTGTATAAAAAGTTAAATTTTGTATTTTTTGACTAATTCTTATTTTTGCGTCATACTTTCAGTATCTTATCCCTGCATCTGATTTTGAACATTTTTGCAATTATGCATCTAGAACTAACGGTTGCGAAAATAGAGGTTTTTTGCAGGTTAAAACCCTGTATATTCATTTTCGGTCAAAAAAAAAAAAAAAAAAAAAAACAAACAAAGCCAGTTTTTCCGAAAACGATTTGTGCCTTAATGAGCTACAAAGTCTGCTAGTTAGGTTATTTTGATGAATGGAAGAGCTTTAAAATGATCGTATAGATACAAAAGTGGTAAATACTGTTGTACCACATTGTTGCAACGCCAACGACAAGTAAATGGCAATGTTCAAAAATTAAAAACCTAAATGTTTACAAAAGGACTTGATCAACTGTCCACCACACATATGCCAGCATCATATTCCTAATTCAAGAGCTGTTCATTCATCTCAAATACGTGGCAGAAAATCTGGTTTTCAAATCAAATGTTTAACGCAGATATTCAACAGAAATTGATGGACGAAATTCAATATTAAATTACTCTGCAGACATGAACTACTTTCAAATCATTGAATGTTGAAAAATCCGCTATAAATATATAATGTATCGCGAATGTGTATTTTTGATTTTCGGGAGAGAAATTAATTAAAAAACTTTCATAAATGAAAAAGATATACTTTTTAATCAAAAGTTTATTTCAACAAGTACATTCTGACTGGGCTGAATTTATGCAAGTTTTAGAATTAAAGGGCTTGCTGCAAAAAGGAGGTGGCTCCAAATTTCATTTCTCAAAAGGTCCGCATAAAAGCTTAAAACACCAAATCACATTCTAAATTTTTAAAAATTTCTTGAGGAGCCTTAACTGTAGCGAGAAGCATACAAAAAAGGAGTTATCCTTACTAATATTACAAATGCGAAAGTGACTTTCTTTGTTACCTTTTCACGCCTTAACTATACTCAACAGATAATCACGAAGTTTCGTACACACGTTGCCGGGTGAACATAGGGTACTTTTTGTTAAGATAAAAAAGCATTTGATGAATTTTATTCTTATTTTAAAAAAGTCATAAATTAGGGAGTATCTCATCAAAAAAAAAAAGGTCATATTTGTTCGGTTTTTACAGCATGTTAAAGCCCTTAAAATGCTGCAAAATGTGAACTTTACCCGAAATGCGAGGAATAATTAGAACACCCCTAATTCGTCATTTTAAGTTAATTTCATATTCTAAAACCAGGCTTTTCTTCATCTTTGAAATATCTTCAGCGGTTTCTGATCACAGAATTGACACGAGCTTAGTTTTAATTAGCGTGAATAAAATCATTGAAATGAATAATCTGTTGTCATTTTTTTGCTCCTGGAAAAAAATTTCCTGCTTTTGCTTTCGATTTTTCCTGTAATCGGGTGATTTAAAATTTTTTCCCCTTATGGTTGTTTTTCCGCAATTTATTAATTTTTTCGTACTGCCGGAAAACGATAATCAAATATTTCAGTGGCATTAAAAGTGGAAACTTTTACTATTCACTTTGTTCTAATCGGGACTTTAAAATTTGCCATTTACGTTATTTTGGAATTATTGATGTTGATATGATTTTCGAGGATTTGAGGTCGTTATTTTAACGGAGACTTTTAGAGAACTTATTCAAAGGGGAAATTTTTTTAAGCTATTTTTTCAATTCTGATGGGGATTGACTTGTTCTAATCGAGACTTTTAGATTTGATATTTACATTATTTTGGAATTATGGATGTTGATATGGTTTCTGAGGAATTGACGTCGTTATTCTAACGGAGGCGTTTAGAGAACTTATTCAAAGGGGAAATTTTTTGAAGCTATTTTTACAATTCTCATGGTGATTAAAAGAGAGAATGTTCATTTTATTTTGAAATGTTTTTCTCCATCTGAAAGGGGGTTTTCAAACTATTATCCTTATCCAAATATTTTTGATGGAACTGTTGACATTATTTGAAAACTGTTCCCCTCCTCTAGCACGGATTTTTTGAAACAGATGTCCTAATCATACTAGGGAATTTAAAGGAATGTTTTTTTTTTTCAATATGGAGAGTTTGGTGGGACTAATGGTAATTTTTAGGGGCTGTTATTCTTACTCTGATAGGAAACTATAATTACTATTTTCCCCAATCAATAAAGTATTTTTAGGGACTAGGGGTAATTTTTAGGGGCTGTTATTCTTACTCTGATAGGAAACTATAATTACTATTTTCCCCAATCAATAAAGTATTTTTAGGGACTAGGGGTAATTTTTAGGGGCTGTTATTCTTACTCTGATAGGAAACTATAATTACTATTTTCCCCAATCAATAAAGTATTTTTAGGGACTAGGGGTAATTTTTAGGGGCTGTTATTCTTTCTCTGATAGGAAACTAAGTACTATATTCTCCAATCAATAAAGTATTTTTAGGGACTAATGTCGAGATTGTGCTGGAAATTTTTGGGGACTTTTGTCCTCATTCTAATGAAGATTCAAAAAGTTTGTTGAAGCTGAAGGACTGTTGTCTGAAATCTAATGATCCTTTTATCTATATTTCTTCTTATTCGTTCGGGTATTTTAATTTTAGAGGAGTGTAAACTTTTATTTAAGAAGTTTTCTCAATCAATTAAGAATTTCTGCGACTTTAACGGGGATTTTCAGGAACTATCGCCATTATTCCGACTTATGGCAGCATTGCGTTATTTTCTGTTATTTCACACTAGATATTGAACACGCGTCATTTGAACATAACCTTTATTTTCGAGGTAGAGCGTGCAACGCCGGGCAACGTAGCTAGTTAAAATATAAAAAAGAAAAAATGTGAATTGGTGTTTCCAACTCTAATGCAGACCTTTTGAAAACATTGAAATTAGAGTTTTCAATAGGTGTTTTTTGCAGCAATGTCATTGGTGTGGAGCATTTTTTACGAAAAACCAAAAACAAAATAATTGTCCTTTTTTGATTCTGTATCAAAAAGTTTATTGATTTCTACTACAAGCTAAAAAAATGTTTTAAAGCCATACCCTGCGCAAGCTCGTATTTTGTCACTCGGTAATATACTACGGAATTTCATTCTGTAAATTGAGAGTTCACCGTTTCAAATTTTAAGTTCAGGGCAACCCTGACTATTGTGTAGTTCTCATAAGTTGAGGCATGACCCTGACAATATTAACTTATTCAATGGTAATAGGGAAGAGTAATAGGCGCTAAGTTGGATTGGATGACTTTTGCAGTAGCAATTCAGAAAGTATATTCGAACTCAAACCCGTGCTATAACGGGCCCCATTTTCACTGAACTCGCCAAAAAGAAGTACGCATTGTCAAGGTCATGGATCGACTTATCAGAGCCGCATTATACACCATCGTTCAATTTTCAAAACAAATTGTTAACTTTAACGTTAATTGTTAACGTTTTTTTTAAAACTTTTCTTTAGTACAGCTTTAGCAGTTATTTTAACGACTTCTAATCGTTTCTAATTCTCCTGTTTTTTTTTTTTTTTTTGTCTTTTAGCTCCCTTTCTAACATCAACTCCTCGAATATTTCTCAGAGTTTACTGTAAGAGAGACTTTTTTTTTTCTTGAACAATAAAAACAGCAAGTGAAAACGAATAAGTTATTGATTCTTCTCTTTTGTTAACAGATCGTAGCAAATACTATTAAGTAATGAAACTGATATGAAAAATGCATTACAAAATGCTTTTATAGTCTTCCGAAGAAGTGCTTTCCTGTATCATTTGCTGTCCATTTTCACAGGGTGCCTTTTTGGGAATAATAAATGGTTTCAACCGCGGGAGTTCTTTGAAAGAAATACGATCTTCGTTACGTTGCCGTTGACATTTACGATTGCCATTTTGGCAGCTTCCCACTTCCGTGCTTCTCATACATTCAGATTGCGACATCCGCGTTTTGAGATCTAAGTGAAAGCATCGGATAAAATAAAGATGAAAAAAAATTCAAAAGTCGCTCTTGATTTTGGATTCGTCTTGTATGGGAGTAGCTTTTTTACCTTTATGTAGTAGGAAAAGATTTTTTTTCGGCTGGGGTTTTGAAGTCTCATTTATTTTCCTTTTCCCTTCCAGTTGGGCTACATAGAGCACCTAGCCTTTGCAGACCTCGTGTGATCTCCCGATTTCATATTCAGCGTTTTATGTACCAACATTAAAAGGCAAGGACGGAATCAGGGGAGGGCCCAAAGAGTCAGCGCCCCCCCCCCCCCGTGAAGAGAAACAATCTCTTAGATCATTGAGACAATGGTCTAAGAACAATCTCTGTCAATTGCACAGCCATTGGGGCAAATATAGCAATTGAGCAATTGAAGCAATCCATAAGGGCACAGAGTGAAACCCTCGGGACTGCCGTCATGAGACGTTTAGAAAAAAGTAATGTACATAGTAGAGCGTTTAGTATTTAGGTATTTCTTAGAATTTAACTTCAATTTTGAGTTCTGAAAAATTATTGATCTTGGTAATCAATGTTAACCACATTGTAAAGCTTGACCGCGAAGAGAAGGCGGATGACCATGAAGCAGAAACATCATTTGTGTCGTCCGTACTAGGTTGATTATTATTATTTTGTAATATATAGGATCAGTGAGAACGACTCTATCTTTTAGGTGCTTTCTGGCTGGTTCTACCTATTACAAATGATACAAAATGATGTTTCATGCTTCATGGTCATCCCGCCTTCTCTTCGCGGTCACGCTTTACTTGGTTCTTTACAATATCTCTCCTCAGCGCGTCTCCCAATTCACAAAGATCTTGGGGATCCTTTGTGCCATCCTTATTATACACATTCGTTCTTGCCCAGACACATATCCATCGCTAATGAAAATGTGTCGGAGCGTTATACTACCCCTAAACTCATGCTATTGTCATTTTTTTCTCTCGACTTATTATTATTATTATTATTATTATTATTATTTTTTTTTTTTTTTTTTTTTTTTTGCGGCAATGTCATATTGTCTGAGTTTACGGCAACAGCTTAAAAAAATATTCCTAATAAACGAAAATGCCAAAGGGCGATTCTCGAAAAAATGTCCCATACGTAACGCTCAGTTTTTTATATTTTCCAGCTAACCAAAGCCTTCAAAAAATAATGCTGTTGGGGAATAATAAATGCTTTAATATACTATCAAAGCATAACAGTTAATCCCATATTTGATTAACAGTTACTTGAATAAAATAAAACACTTAGCGTTGCGCACGGGACATTTTTTCGTGAATTGCCCCAAAGATTATGCAATCCATTTCTTTAAGGAAAAAAAAAAAACCTTTGCACTTGATGTGAACAAAATCATGTATCGAAACCTATAGTTTCCTAAAAGGTACACATGAGCCCCCCCCCCCCCTCACGGAATCCGGAATCCATTCCGGTTTATAAAGACGATAGAAAAAACTGGGAGTGCATGAGACGCGTATAATGATCCACGAGCCCGGATCATTTTAAGTAAGTTATCATTAAAATTTAGGAATTCTATAATTGCCAGTAAACCACACAGCAGTTTGTATTTGTGTACTTACATAATACTAAAACTCATGAAATAAGAATGAGTGAACACTCTCTCTTCCAAAATAAGTGTAAAATTTTGTTTTACAGTTGTGGAATATCTCTTTTTCCTCTCTCTCTATCTTTTGGAAGAAAAACTAAAATATATTTTAATTATTTTTCCTGTATTCAATGTCTATTAGTGTCATCATATGAAATTTCGTTGACGGTTAATGCCTACAATTACGACCGAGGAGATTTAAGGTTAGCTTATCTAAAAATGACCAAATGATAGAATTTATTTTGCTTGTTTTTTTTTTTTTTTTTTTTTTTTTTTTTTTAACTATTTCAAACGCGGAGAAAAGTTTCATCTATCTGGCTGGATTCTTTAAATATTTATGCGTGGTTTAGACCATGCCTTACTAAGTGACGTTAAGCAAAAGCAAAACATTAAAATGCTTTTTCTCAGTAATATCATTATATTATCATGGGACGCGGGAGCATCCCGCCCCGCCAAGGAAACCAAACGTCAGCAGCCAACAGAAGCAAATCCACCGCCAAAGACGAAAGAAAATAAAGCGACCAAGAATAAGATTCCACGACAGAACGAATTGGGGATTTTGGGTTTTTCACCCCTCTGTATCTCAGCCCCATGAAGACCCCCGGAGTTGATTTTTGGTACACTCAATTTCTAGTGGCCCCTGACGCCGTAAACCAAAATACAATCCCCTAGACCATCAGGGGGGGGAGGTATTAAAGTTATAAAATCGCTGTTCAAAAAAGTTTTCGCTTTCTTTGACAGGGCTACAGCCCAGACGAAAAAAGGAATCAAGCTGAAATTTCGCACACACATTCCTTTTGCCTGATGTGCCTTTTGTGCCACTTGACCCCCCCCTTCCCCCTCGTTTTTACCCCCCAAATTGTACCTTCCCGGGGTTCTATCACAGCCCCCCCCGGGGGGCTACGGTAATGATTTTTTGTATACATATTCTTTGGGGACCATTGAGTACATATACAAAAATTCAACCCCCAGGGACATCATGGGCCGGAGTAATTGAAGTTTGAAAATCACTAATTTTCCCTAAATTCTTATGTACTTACTCTCAGCTCATAGTGTTTATCTCGGACTGCAATTGCAAGGTTAGAACAGATCTAACAGTTATTTCAAAGTTGTCTTAGGAAATGAAATTCAATGAAGACTAAACCATATCCAACAGTTGCAACTATACGTTAAATCGCGGATATCGCAAATTTGCCACAGCGACTGCGCATGCGCAAAGACTTGGAATCTGAAAACAGAAAGCCCAATGAGCTATGTTGTTTGTTTATATTTAAGCAGAGAAACAAATTAATGAATGAGATCAGAATGCTGTCCCCCCCCCCCCCAGTTTCGCCGATACAAAATTTATTTTCTTCCTGTTTTTCAGTTTTGATATATTTATGGACGGAAGAAATTTAAAATGTCGGGGCGAAACTGGGATTAAACTATTACAATATTTTACGTGACAAATTATATGAAACTGTACGCATATGAATACGGCACATATAACTTTTTAATTGAAAGCGAAAAATAGCACTTTTTTATTGGTTTTCTTATTTTCTAAATTAATGGATTTTTCACAAACAATAAATAATGAATTGAAAATATATGAAATACGTGTGTGGATATCCGTGCTTTGCAGTAATTTGTTAGCTGAAAAAATGTTTGCAGTTAATTTAAGCAAGACTTTTAATGAGCTTAGTCCGCGCGCAACATGCGCATTCGCTATGGCAAATTTGGGATATCCGCGATTTGACATCGAGTAAAGTTGTATAGATCTTCTGACACATTCAAATTTAAAATATTTAATGGCTTAGTTTTTTTTTTTTTTTTTTTTTTTTGCTTGGTGATAACATGCGTTATTTCGTTTTTTAAATGAACTTTTAAACAAAACTAGGTATTAAACAAGACAAAGACTTCTATCAAGAAAAAGATAAATCACCAAACAATTAAAATTATCCCATAAAACCTAAAATAATCCACGATTTAAGAAAAAATGTAATTAAACAAAAAGTGAAAAGCTAGATTAAAATAGCCCGTAAGCTGTAAAACATTTAAAGAAACCTTAATGAAAATGTTGAATAATCTGTCAAATAAAGAAACTAATAGAATTTATTGCGAAGTTGTAAAATACTCGAAAGCAATATACTTTAAGATATAGTATTTTATTATCCAAGAAGTTTTCTTTGCAACAGAGAGGATACAAGAATTGCAATAAAATTTAAACCGCTCAATTCTCGTAAAATGAACATAGAATCTTAATAGTCAGAAAATAACTTGACGTAAAATTAGGCTAGTCATTATTGTTCCTTAAAAACACAAAACAGCGTTGTTTCAATTGAAACTTTTTTGACCTGAAGTTCTCAATTCTAAAAATACAGACAAAGTAATAATATCAATGCAAAAAGATGTGATATCTCATCAAAAACAACCCTGTTGTAAAAATTTCCCCGCCAAGAAAACCTTTAACTTTTCCGCACAAAAAAGAAAACCTGCATCCTAAACCCAAAAACCCTCAACCATAAAAAGTTATGATATCTAGTTTGCCCGCCAAGTATCTGCCAAACTATCATCCTCCCTCTTCTCCTTTTTCATCAGATACTTCCATTAGAACCTCCTCCCACCTTCAAATCCTCAGAAATATGGATAGATCTTTTAAATTGTTTATCTTGTTTGGCGGGAAGCTTTTCAAAGTGAAGTGGTTGCTTGGTGAGCAAAAAGCTTCCCGCCAAACAAGATAAACAATTTAAAAGATCTATCCATATTTCTGAGGAGTTGAAGGTGGGAGGAGGTTCTAATGGAAGTAGCTGTGATGAAAAAGGAGAAGAGGGAGGATGATAGTTTGGCAGATACTTGGCGGGCAAACTAGATATCATAACTTTTTATGGCTGAGGGTTTTTGGGTTTAGGGTGCAGGTTTTCTTTTTTGTGCGGAAAAGTTAAAGGTTTTCTTGGCGGGGAAATTTTTACAACAGGGTTGTTTTTGATGAGATTGTTTTTCCACTCGGGCCTGATTAACCCATGGTCCTGCGGATCCGTGGACGTGGGCACAGCAATTTTAGGGGCACCATAATATGGTAAGTTTCTTCCTGTCTTACCTATTTCTTGAAACTCCTATTTAGAAACTATGCGAATTTCCTAGTGAGAAGGCACCAAATTTAACCGTAATTGGGCATAAATTTGGCTTGATCGGGTCACTAACATATTATCTTTATGTATTTATTATTATTTTGTGTGTGTGTGTGTATGTGTGGGGGTGGTATGTGAGTGTGGGGGGGGGGGGATGTGCGTGTGTATTTACATGAGTTTTCAAAACATAAGGATTTTTTCCTATTAAAGATACAGCTTTGAAGTTATACTTTTTACTCAATAGGATATATTTTGCAAACCTGCATTGGATAAACATTTTATAAATTACTAAAATTTTTAAAGTAGTAAAGAAAAATACAGGCGTCCTCGTATAACACAGTACTTGTACAACACGGTTTTGATATTACACGGTACCAAATTTACGATTATTATAACACGGTTTCGATATTACACGGTACAAAAACTTGGATGTAAAACTTCATGGTTTTGATATAACAGGAATGTTATTTTTAAAAAAGATGGAATCTCATTTTAATTTAATACATTCTGTTTTGATAATAACTAGAATAAGTGTTCACTTTGTTTTTATTAAACTGGGGATTTCTGATATGAACAACGGTACACATCCCTTAATTCACATTATTTCCAAGTCTCGAATAACACGGTTTCGATATAACATGAAACAAGGTTTTGATACAACACGATACATATTGACATGATTTTTACTATGAACATGATTAATTAGTGTAAAAAATAAGTCAAAAAGTTATTTTTAAAAAAAGTCTTATAATACGGTTTCGTTATTACACGGAACGAATTAACCGGTTAATACGAGGGACGCCTGTATATGAAAGAATTTTCTTATTAGGTGCGCTTATTACTTTTATGCTTCACAAGCATGCATGAAAATTAATACTTGCTTTTACATGAATATTTATGGATATCTTTACGTCTTTAAGTTTATAATTTTGCGCGTTCAAAAAAGGGCTTCCTCGTAACCCCGAAACATGTGTCTGCAAATTTTCTAAATTTGTACTAACATTGTTATAATATTTTTGATGTTATTATTTTTTGCCCTTCTTGTTTTCATTAAAACAAACATTTTCTCCACATTGTCAAAGATAAAAATAGTTTCATTTTATTTATTTGTAGAATTTAATGAGTTTAATACCAATTGCATACCACATTGCTAATAAATTGTATAGTAATATTTTTCAAGATGGTAAATTTTTATTGAAAGGAATATATAGTTAAAATTTAATACGATATCAGAAAAAAATACTAATTCTGTGCAATACGTACATAGCTTTAAGTCAGTTCGAATTACACTTCATATTCCATCTACGTTACTGATAATTAAAAATGTAGAAGGTATTAAGACTGCTGGCCAGTGAAACGTGACCCCGCTTAGAAAAATTTCTGGATCCTGTTATACCTGATTATCTGTCAATGGCAGGGAGCAATTTAACTCCCACTATCCCATCAGATTTAAGTACCTAGGTTCTCACTATGCGAAATTGCAAGAGGAGTTTAATTTAACCGAGAGTACCTGGGTCAAATAGCGCTTAAGGGGACACTGGACGTTCAAAAGGAAGAAATTTTTGTCAAATATTTGAAATTTTTATTTTTTGAATTTATTTGAATATGAAAAAATTTTTGTGAGTTTTGTTTTATTTATTATAGTATAGAGAATGACTTAAAATAAGTTTCAGTGTTGTGAAATCAAAATAATTACGCAAAGGACTTTTCAAAGTTTTGTTAATTATCGTTAAGGTTATTTACATTTTTTTTAAAAATAATTGGTCTTATAATTAAAATTTTTTAATGAAATTTTATAATTAAGCTTGTACCAGTGTTTAAAGTACATGGTTAAAATTTCATGCAAATCCATCAATAATTAAAAAAAGTTTGTTTTCAAGGTCCAGTGTCCCCTTAAGGGATCTTTAACCTGCCGCACAATCATGTGACATGAGCACAAACGATTTTCTGCATTTCGAAAATCCACCGACTGTACAATTAGACAACGGGTTCCGAACCCGCGACTAAAGGTATACGAGGCCAACGCCTAACCACTTCGCCTCTTAGCTAACTAGAGTTTTATTTTTGGAGCCATTTTCTGATATTGAAACAAGGTGGCAACCGAATCCGGAAAATTGAAGCTCATCATTATCAGGGAATTCGACCAGTGGTTGGAAAAACTACATTTTTTTTGTAGCGAACTACAACTACAACTACTTTATCACAAATGTAGTTAACTACAACTACAACTACTTTTTTCAAAATGTAGCAACTACAAACTACTTTTGAAACGTAGTCGTTACTTCGCTACTTTTTAAAAAATAAATAAACAAATAACATCCACATACACACCGTTTGAGGATTGAATAATAAAAATTCAAAAAATTGTTTAGATTGATATATAGGCTCATTTGAACATGGAATATTACTATAAATTATTTATTTTTTCTTCCCTTCATTGAAACGATTCCTCAATCCAAACATTTTTTACAATTTGCAAGAATATTTCCTGCAAGAAAGGGTTTAAAAGTGGAAGAAATTCAACCTTCAAATTTTTAATCTTTTCCTGGCAGTAAATATTTTATTCAAGAAGTGTAACTCGGCTACTTGAAACTGAGATAAATCCAGTCATAATTTCATTTAAATTTTACATATACATACATATACATAAAATTTATTTAGATGATGAAAAGCATATTTTAAACAAAAGAGATAAACTTTAATTTCCATTATATGAGTTAATTGTAAAGGAAGTTATATTTCGTAAGAATTAATTGCTTCTGAGCTTCAAGCTGGGGGGGGGGGGGGGGGCGGACCTGGACGCCATCTCTTTTCTTACGCCCCTGATAAAATGAAATAAAAGCATTTTTTAATTTTACCGAATAACCTCAAAAACTCACAACATTTAATAATTGACTTTCAATATGTTAATATATCGACACTCAATCAGTAAAAAAGAAAAAATAAAGAAATAGGAAAAATATCCCAAACGGTACTACTGACTATCCGAAACATGAAACATAACTAAAAATGCTTAATTTACTTCAATGTACAATTTTTAACAACAGTGGACTCGGGATACAACGCAATTCGACAAACGCAAAATGGCTATATAGCAAGTTTTACCCGAGAAACGAATTTTGCAGCTGACGCGAATTCCTCACCCGCAACACGAAAGTTTTCTTAGCGGAAGCGCAGGGCTTATATCACCTTCTTTCTGGGGTACTAAATATTAGTTTCGTGAATGGAATTTCCATTTAGCATCATTGAAAGTCAAAATTCTCCGCACCGTACTAGTCGAAACATCGGATTGTTAACGTACAAATCGCCGCCCCGCATCTTTTATGTTCTAAATATGAAGTTGATGAAACATAAGTGTGCTGTTCATCTAAAGTTTGAAAATTGAGGGGAAAACAAAAAAATTCTGACAAATGAAGAAATGCACAGAGTTTCGATGTACTTTGTAGAATAAAATTACTGTATCTACTGTACAACAGTACTATTGTTGTGCTGCATTTTATTATTGCTACATACTATACGTAACGTACGTACTGTTTCATTTTATGCCATTTTCTTCCGTTGCTTTTGTGCATCCTAATCGTATTTTCATTCAATAACAAAGCTTTTTCTAAGAACAATGGGCTAAAACAGTTTGAGGGGTGTTTTCAAGAACTAAAAATAATTGGTATGTTCATAAAAATTCGCATAGATTACTTTTCCACAACGCGAAATATGAACCTAGAAGTTTTGAAACACATCCCTAGCGTAAGTTGAGATTAGGCTGCATGTGTATATGGCATTGATATCGAAAACTTTTTTCTTAATAGGCAAAGATTGCATGAAACGGAAAAAATTCTTTTCTTTCTTTCTAAGCCATGCTTTATTCAAGGCGAATATTGGGAAAATGTGAAAATTTATATGCCAAACAAACTAATGGCGTCAAACAGATAGAACGTATGGCGCCAAAATAATATGTCAGAGGTCAGTTCGTATTTTTCAGTCTTACGAATCTGATTGATGCAAGTTTTACTCTCTTAAGATTTGCACCAGTCAGATTCGTTTGAAAACGCGTTTTTCTTTCTTTCTTTCTTTTTTTATTTGAAACTTTGTACAAAAGTAGTTTCCAGAAATCGCTACAAACTACTTTTTTTTTGTAACGAACTACTCGCTACTCTACATTTTTTTTAAAGTAGTGCACTACACTACAAACTACTAAAAAATGTAGCTACTACAGTAGCGTCGCTACTTGTAGCGCGCTACTTCCAACCACTGAATTCGACCGTTATAGGAAAAGCGTGGAAATTTGAACACTCCCCTAATCAACATTTTTTCTTTTTTTAATTAGTCTCAAAGTTACGACAATCTTCTGATAATTATCAGTATTGATCATCGTAGCTTCATTAAAATGCAATTCCGAAATAATTTTGCGTTAAATGTAGACCCATCATTTCAATGTTCTCTTGTAGGGTGGAGGGGGGGGGGGGGGGGGTAAATTTTTTCAATGAACTTTATAGGGGGAAAAACAAATACACACATAAAAAAATGCGTAATTACGTTATATTTCTAAAATCCAGCGCCTAATTTCTCAAATGACGGGCATGTAGAAATGTTCTTTCAGTTTAGAAAAATTCCAAACATTCTAAAATTTTGAAAAATAAAATTTTTGAATCGCTTGAAGGTCAAAATTTTTCATTGCTTACTAAGCTTTTTCAAAAAGCAAATAAATGAAACATCCTTTTATTTACATTAAAATCTCAATTTGAAAATTTATTGATGAAATTCCGTTTTCATAGGTACAAGTCCTCAAATTCCACAAAATTAAATACTGAATCGTTGTTTTGATCTTATTTCCAGCATATTTTTTTTAAGTTTTGAGATCCTTGCATAACATCACGGAACTTCAAGTGAAAATGAAACCAATTAAAAAAATGTCCACTAGATTGATCACACTCACAATTTTCAAAAGGAATCTCACCGATTGATTTTAGAAGATCTCAGGCATTAAATGTTGTGACCATATCATAATTTCTATATAGTATATCCTCCTCCCTCGTCTTTTTCACAAAAGCATCACTCAAATTTAGATTTTACTATCTGTGTTGCCCGACGTTACACGGTTAAGTTGTGTCAAGGGACGCTTGTTCAACAATCAGACTTAAACAAAAGAAAAAAAAAAAGGTGGGGTAAAACTTCTCGTTAACGTGTAGAAAAGAGCGATTTTGTGACTCAAACCGTTATTATTGTAAATCGGCGTAAATATTCTGTTTCACGGATTTTCTGGCGGAATTCCTGAGCATCAAAGAACCTCTTGGACCATATTTGGCCAAGATCCGACGTAAACTGAGGATTTTTATCCGTAAAATCCCCGTCCATCCCCACTGAGTTTTTTTGGAGACTAACACCCACCCCCCCCATGTGAAATCCGGAGCATCAATGGACTTCTGTGCTAAATTTGCCAAAAATCGGAAGTTAACTGCATTTGTATATGATGAACACACACACGTACATACAGCCAATTTTACAGCAATTTTGTATTCGATAAAGATCAAGATTAGTGGTCGCCAAGTCCGTCATTTCAAAGTTTTCCATGCGCGCGGGGGGAGGGGGAGGGGGGGCAGGCAAAATTTATATATTCAATGCATTTTCTAGGAGAAAACACCAAAATATATGCAAAATGCGTAAGTACATTGTTTTTTAAATACAGGGAGGAGTCAATTGACTCCCTCTGATAGCCCAAATAACGGGCATGAGGCTCACCACTCGCCACGAATGAATGAAAAAAGTGGCGACGCATAACATTAGTATCATTTGCCACTCTGTCGCAACTCACTCTAACCCTACTTGTGCTGTAATTAATATTGATTAGAATGAAAACATTCCTCCTATATATATATATATATATATATATATATATATATATATATATATATATATATATATATATATATATATAAATTAAGTGCATAAATAACGCTTCATTATACAAATATGGTTGATGCCACTAATGAGTTACATTATTAACCTTTACTTAAACTGATATTTTTTTATGTTTTAGTAGCAACTTTTTACTTTAGTTACTTTTTTTGGTTTGCAAAAAAGTGGCGACTAGAAAATAAAGGAGTGGTGACTACTAAATTTGTCTCCACTCGCCACTGGCGATCAGAAAAAGAATTCCCAATCATGATCTTTATGAGCGGTTCTCAAAATAGGAAATTTTACTAAAAATTATATTTAATGATTTTATTTTTCAAAAAATAAATGCTTAAAATGTTGTTAGAAAATTTAAAAAAAAAAAATGTTAATAAAGTGTCCTGTATACTTTACCTTTTGTCAGCAGAACTAAATATTTATAAATTTCCACTTAAAAAATAATCAATTTTTTATGAGCCATTTGTCATTAGCAGAACTAGAAAAAGCATTAGTTAATGCTAATAAGAAATTTGAACTGAAATGAGATTGTAAACCATACTATGAATGCAACAAAATCTTCCTTTCTGTAGCATTTAAAAACCAAAGTTATATGCATATCAGTAAAATATTTTGTTTAATTAAAAATTTATTTTGAAAACTAATCTCCATTCTAATGACATATAATGTGGCGTACTCTTCTAATATTGAAGTTTTGTTCCCAAAATACTGCAGATGCTTTTATTTGCGCACTAATCTAAAAGGGCTACTCGTTGCCCTAGAAAAAACTTTCTTTTTTATTTTATTGTTATTTTTTAAACTTCGGTCAGCCTTTCAACCTTTCAGTAGGTTGATAAAATGAGAACCAATCTGCTGGGGAATTAAACACCGGGAGTTTCGTTTTCAACCACTTAAACGGGTCATCTGACTTTGCACCACAGCACCCTTGGTCATAAAAACTTTGAGGGGCGCAGTAGTCCTTGACTCTCATGGGCTGTTGCGCCCCAACTGAGTTTAGTTTTTTTTTACTGTTGTTTGTAAAAATAAAATATAAATTAATAATTAGCTGTTAAAAGTATGTACATACTTGCTTTAAAAGGGAAATATGGAGGACGAATTTCAATTCTTTTGCTAAGCATTATGATTTTATTTTTAAAATACAGTTATTATATAACTTATTTATTTGAATTCATTTAAACAAATGGCACTTTTTTGACCTTAAAAATGATTCTAAAATTTGAAAAATATAGACAGTATGCGAGACATAGCTGCAAATGACTTCCAGGCTAATGATATTTCAAACACATATTCTATTGTTTCGAAGCGCTTTTAATTGGAAAGTGAGAAATGTATTGGCTCAAATTTTTGCTAATAATAAAGTTCCAAGTCATTCTGTCTGGATGTCTGGATCACTGCGACGCGCACAGAGCCTAAATCGTTCGGCCGATTTTCATGAAATTTGACACAAGATCAGTTTCTAACATGGGGGTGTGTACCTCGAAGCGATTTTTTGAAAATTCGATTTTGTTCTTTTTATATTCCAATTTTAAGAACATTTTACGGAGCAAATTATCGTACCGTGGACGATTAAATTACCAAATTATCATAACGTGAAACCGTAACATGGGCGAACAAATAGCCATAGCAAATTGGCGAGAAATTCATCATCCATTATTTGTAAATATACAGGCGAAACAAATGACCTTTTAATTTTCTACTACAGGCAAAGCCGTGCGGGTACCGCTAGTAATGAATAAAAGCAAATCAAGTATACCAGAAGTTAAAAAAATTCAAGAAATTCTGCGAAACTATCTTGAATATTTGATGACAAAGTTTCTCTTCTTTTTTCAGAATCACCTTAAAATTCAATGTCTTAACTCAAAAAATAACATCTTTTTCCTATTCCTTGAAATCCGTACGTAATTTCTACGAAACAGACGCAAAGCGCTTGATTTAATGCCAAGATTACTTTTGCTTTGTGTGGGGCTCCATTTACGCAAATCGCACGCCAACGATTACGTAAATCGCATCCCACCGCCTTAAATTATTTTTGCATTGTTGACAGATATGCTCTTGAGATTCAGCGAGGGATGCGCTGTCGTAAATTAATTTTGCTCAAGTCAATTCGAAGCGCACAGCAAGAAAAAGGATGACGTAAATGAAATATCGATATATGCAAAGCAGAAAACATCAAAAGGATGCTTTCTAATCGCGCGCACATCTTCGATGAATTTTTGATGAGTCCTTGTTTTCTTATTCAAAACTATCTCAAGAAATCTCGGAACCGCTGTACCTCCTTAGAACTTGGAAAGGGAATGAATTTGATCCGTTATGTCGGGCGCTTTTGGGATACACATCATTGTCTCAAAATGTGGAATTTGAAATGCGCTCTGTGTTATTTTAAATGAGATAAAGACATACAAGGTAACAAACGTGCATTCTGAAGACTTCAAGGCGTTCATTTCTTTTTATTCCCTAACCTGCATTACTCGGAGACTCCGATTTGTTTGAAATTTTGAGTTCGAGATAAAATAACAAAAAAGCAAATTGCGATTTTGGATTTTTATTTTATTTATTTATTTATTTATTATTTTTTTTTGTTATTTATGTAAAAAATTTCAAACACAGGTAGGCTAAACAAGCAATAATTGCCAATTAAATAATCTATACTATTAAAATCCGACTTTATATAGTGACGTCACTAGGAAGGTAGCAGTCCGCCACGGGTGTCACCCGTGTGGTAGGTGACACCCAAACTAGAAATGCAAGTTAAAAAAATACAAATACTTCAATTCAGAAAATTTTCCACAATATTTTAATAATTACTCTATCAAACGCAGTTGTGTCACCACGCGGGGGCGGGGGAGGGGTTGCGCTGGGAAACAGTAACGGACGAATCATATTACATGCTTCCGTTAACGAGCTTATTTATTTCTCTAAGTGAAACTTTTTGTGTGAGGTCTTTGAAATTTTGATAGGCTTACTTTTGTGTGACAGAAAGGACATAACTTTTTCGTATGACGAACAGTCGCACATACGCTCTTCTCGCTTTCTTTCTTTCTAGTTGTCCGTAGTAAGCTGCGTTGAGCTCTTGGTTATTAACAAAGCATCAGTTGAAACCCGTATGTATAGTCAACGCATTTCGAGTATTTTTTTAGTGTTCTCGTTTCCCTGTAATACAAAAGTTTCACTTCTATCGGATGTCTTTACGACGCACCCTGTTTTTTAATTTCAAATATTGTGCCAGACATCATCAAAACCTATTTGCATCATATCGGACTCTTTCCTATAGAAGCAAAAATCCATGTCCCTCGTAAAGCTCACTCAATGACGAAAGGATCTCACATACTTGGAGTCTTTGTAGAGTGTTTTGTGTAACAATTGATACATCTATTAAAATGGAAGCGTCTCATTTTGTTTACAACATAAAGAAAATTAAAGTGTTATTTAACTTCAACTTTCTTTCTGTCATAATTTCTGTCTAGTCATAAATTTTTGATCAATAATTTTAGTCATAAATTTCGTCTAATAATTCTAGTTATAAATTTCTTGTTGTAAATTTTCGTATTTTTAATTATGTACACAATGCTAAAATATTGAAAAATGAGATTCAATATTGTGCGCAATAAGCAATTTTTTGTGTAACATTTGGTACATCCATTAAAATTGAAGTGGCCCATTTTCTTACGACGTAAAGAAGATTAAAGATTATAATTAACATCAGTTTTCTTCCTGGAACACATAAATCTTCATTTATCAATATTACACACCCTTTCTGCTCAATATGTTTGGTTAACAAATGACTTGTTTTCTTTCTGTAGTATGAGACGTTCTGGTAATGCACTTATTTTACATCCAGGACTATCAATCATTCCTACGTTTGAGCGAAGTGAAATTTTGAGAAGCGTGGTTCTTGTTCCAGTGCAGTCCAAAGGGGAACTTAATGTTTAGCAAACTTTGTTAGTCAGCATTTGTATGCTAATTGCTTGAAATAACAGCTCCATGTTATGGATTGAACATTCATTGTTAACGATTATGTATTTTTCCATTTATCTGTTGTGCAAAAAATGTTTTGAACTACTATTTCTTTTGTTAAGAAGCGGTTGCTTAGGCACTTCTTACTACGTTAGCATAAGAGATCCTAGACCATCTGAAATCTAATGTCCAGAAGATCTGTACATTTTCTCACCATGTAACACATATTTTGCGACTGTGGAGTTTGTTCAGCTAGTAAACTTTTCAACTAAAAAGACAACTTTGAAGAAAGATTTTTATTCTGAATATTGTCTTGTTTGGTAGACTGTTCGAAAATGCAGGTTGTCATGACGACGAATAAAATCAGAATGCTTTGAATCAGGTATTAATTTGATGAAAAATGTCTGAACTAGCTCGAAGTAATTTTTTTATGATGGATGGTGAAGATTATTTTGAAAGTAACTTGAAAAAGTAGGTGAAAATCTTAATCGTCACTATTGAAGATCCAGAAAGTTTACCAAAGTTTCAAAAGGTATAAATCCTTAATGGACGGCCATAAGTTAATAAATTCTGTTTTGCTTTGGGGAGTTTTTTTTTTTTTTTGAATTTTGAGATGTGATACAATTTGGGATATCAAATCTATAATATACCAATTTAATGATGATAAAAAAAAATGGCGTATTTAAACATAGTATCTTGTATCTTCGAATCAAAACGTCATAAATTTCAAAATCAGAGAAGTTCTGAATAAACTTTTACAAAACTGATTTTAAAAAATGTAGAATTTTTCAAAAAAAAAGACATATGTGAATGGGTATTAGATCACTATGTATTGCAAAGATACGAACTTAGAGAAAACACACGGGGGTTGGCGAGCGAAACGAGCAGGAAACTGAGCCCCCTAGTCTATATTATTAATTTCTGTGCACGTCTGTCCCTGTGTGTGTGTCTGTCTGCAACCCTTTCTCCTCTGGACTGGCAATGTCTATCAGGTCAATACTAGTATTAGGTGCACGATATCCAGGGGAAGCCATTCCACCCTGTTTCATTTATATAAATTTTAAGGGGCCGGACATCCAGGGGAAGAAGTATTAAGTTTCACAATTGCCACCCACCGCAGGATGCGAACAGGGGGTTAGCGGACGAAATGAGAAGTTGTCAAAACCCCCTAGTTTATTTTACGTCTTCTATGCAGTTTGATATTGCTTACGTTTTCGTTTTTCATCAGGTAACTCAACTCCGTAAATGTAATAGGAGGCCAATAAATCAATAAAAAGCTGATTTAACAGGCATGAGGTGTAGATTGCGGGTTCTTTGATTTACACTTTTATTTCAATAGAATTAATAAAAATTGACATTGTTCTTTTATTCCGCATGTTTCCCTTTTGCAACGTACACAATTTAATCTTTCTGTATTCGTTATTTGAATTCATAATTTGCCATTTAGGTTTTTTGATCAGGATTACTATCTAGTACCTCTTTTCATTACATATGTTAGGGGAGACCAGGCATAGTTGATACACATTTTGTATTTTTGACTTTTCTGATTTTCGTCACAAATATTACGTGTCAAACTAAAATTACGTAAAAATGAACTGCTACTAATTTCCAATCAAATAATAATTTCAACCCAGTGGCGTAGCTAGACCCGACTTTCGGGGGGGGGTGTTACTTCTTTTATATATATATATATATATATATATATATATATATATATAATATTTATATATATATATATAATATTTATATATATATATATATAATATATATATATATATATATATATATTATATATAGTAATAATATATTAATATATATATATATATATATATATATATATATATTAATATATAATATATATTATATATATATAATATATATATATATATATATATATAATATAATATATATATATATATATATATATATATATATATATATATATATATATATATAATCGCTTGGAATTTTTTCCTTTTCTTCTTTTTTTTCTCTTTTCTTCTCTCTTCTTTTTCTCTTTTTTTTTGAGACTAACTTTTTCGGGGGGGGGGGGGTTTTGTCCCCAAACCCCCCCCCCCCCTTAGCTACGCCCCTGATTTCAACACTTTTGTTAACATAATATTTTGCGTTAAAAAGAAACAAAAGATTTAACATTTCTTCTAAGTGTATCAACTATACCCAACGTGGGTTAAGTTAATGCAGAAATTAATAATTTGTCATGCTAACGTAATTAGAAACGAAATTGTGTCTTTAAGATTTCGTTTAATAGAAAACGCTCCCGAAATGTTTGAAGTTTTTATCCGAGGTAGTTGACAAACATAAATTTTCTTTAAGTAAATACAAACATAAGAGTGAATATCCTCTCCGAAATATGATTTTTCAAAAAGAGGAATTTTCTTTTGTCATTTCTAAGCATTTCTGGAAAAAAAAGATTAAAAATTTGTAAGTTAAATTACTACATGGTGATAGAAGCGCGATGCATTAATAGTACCCAAACAATGTCATTACGTTAACTCAAAAACGGTGGAAATAACAGCTTCGAATATAAGAAAACTGCTATTGGGTAAAATCATGCCTCCTCTTCAAGGAACATAGTAATTTATTGCTTAATATGCTATAATTACGTAAACACCTTATACTACAGTTGAAAGCAACCTACAAAAATTTACTATTCAGCACAAAAAAACTTTTTTACGAATAACTCTAAAAGAGAAAAAGACAAGTTCTCCCGCGTACGAGTGGCAAAGTATGAGTCGATTGCTTCTTCAGGAAACTTTCAGTTCTGGACTCATATGACACTCGAAAATGAAAATCTTTGTATCAACTTTACAAGGTCGTATCTAGAAGGGAGCAAACCGGAGCCCTTCTCCCAGATGGTAACTTCCGGGTGTGTTGGCGAAACCCTGTATCAACTGTAACCATTCTCCTATAAATATCATTTATTTTATCGATACAGATTTTCAAAATTGACTGCACAAAGGGCGAGTACATCCGGAATCGAACCCATCACCTCAAGTGTACAAAAGCCATCGTTTAAACAACTCCGCCAATAAGGCCCCATTTTGTCTAAAATATTATGAGCCCAAAATTGAACATCTGTTGTTGTCACGAGCCAATAAGATACTCACTGAAAAATGCTGCTCTTAAAAATCGCTCTTTAATTTGAAGATAGCAACTTTTTCTCCACCATTTGCAGCATGAACGTATTTTTTTTTTACCTGCGTATGCCTGAAAATACCTGCATCTTATTTTTCTGTAAAGATTAAAAAACTTAGTTCTGGAACAATAAGATATTTTTATAGTGTTACCAATGTTCATGGTATTTGTTTTCAAAGTATATCATTTTTTCATTTTGATAACTTCAGCCATAAACCATTCTTAAAGTTAAAATATGATTTTTAAAAATACGTTACCCATATTTATTTATTTATTTATTTATTTCAAATGGCAGAGACCTTGACAAATGAAAATACAAACAGAACTAAAACAAAGAACAAGGGGAAAAAAAGTAATTGTCTCATTCGGCTTCTTGCTTCCCATTACCGTTCTGCCAAGGAGCTCGCTCGGAGTGCTCTGTAGTGGGAAATGGGTGGTGGTGCCATCCATGAAGGTGAGATCTCCCCAAAGGGTACAGTTTGGAGTCGCATATACACAAATTTTAAAGAGATTTCCAGTCAGGCAGTCATGTTGTACACTTACCCATGATTAAAATAAGAACAAAAAGCCAAAGTACATTTAAAAAAAAAATCTTTTTCAAAAATCAGTTATTTAAAGGATAAAAAAAAATATAAATGAAGTAAAATAAAATTAAAATGAACTGATGTGTGCATCACATGACTTCCTTTTACTCCAATTTAATGTCATTCCCCCATTATTGGCTATTTTCATGTGATTCAATTGTTTACTCTCTAAATATCACCAACAGTGGCCAAATTGAAATCAAATTTAAAATTAAAAATAATCGCCAAATTTGTCGCCAAGTTGCCGACAAAACTTGGCGACCTAAAGAACTGGCGATACGTCGCCAAGTGTCCGACAAATTATAAAACCACTTGAGCTTACATCGAAATTAACAAAGATTTCTACCCAAAAAGGGGCAAAAGACCCCCTTAGGAACATCCCGAATGCAACCAAAACTGAAGGTGCACAACTAACTCCCACTAGGAGTCTACGTACCAAATTTCAACTTTCTAGGACATACCGTTTTTGAGTTATGCGAGATACATACACACATACATACGTACACACGGACGTCACGAGAAAATTTGTTGTAATTAACTCGGGAGTCGTTAAAATGGATCTTTCAGGTGACTGTAGGTTCCTATAGGCATATATCCACGTGTGGTCGGGTCGAAAAAAACTCAACATTCATTCGGGGGTGAGAAAAATGTAAATTAAGGCCGATTTTTGAGTGAAAATTTTTTCGCGAATACAATACTTCCTTTTTTGTAAAAGGAAGTAAAAAAGTACAACTCAAACGCATCATTTTAAAGGTTAAATCATTGCACAAAAGAACAGCATTTTGAGTAACAATATTTTGGAGCCAAATATGATAAACTGAAATTACGTTTTATTTTTTAATTAAACGCGCACATTTTTTGACGTCAAATGGTGAAAGAAAAGAAAAAGAAAAAAAAAACAAATCAGTTTCTATCGAGAAAACTTTGAAGGAAAAAATCAATTTTCATAAAATAGTAGCGTTCGATTTGGTTTGAGGAAGAAAAAAAATGCTTTTAAAATCTGATACGAGAACAGTTCTTTGATCTAAGATCTATATCTCCCAAGCAGCGAGATTTAGTTTTCTTTATCTTCCCCTTCGGAGCTGACATATCTGGCTTTTCCTTCTGATGTTTCCGATTGAATGAAAACATTTAAGAGCTCGCAGCGGGCGGAGAAAAATTTCAATTACTTCTACCAGAAACGAAAGCAAAGTAAAATCATTTTAATTCATACATAGACTTTACTATTTAAATGTAATGAGAAAAAGATACAATGTATCGATGGAAAGAAGACTGACAGGATGCGTTCTCCCCAAGATGTTAAGGAAATATTAATATTGATCTCAAATTGAATAATTTAAAGAAATTCGCTCAGACTTGCCATAAACGCTGTGTAGCAGCGTAACATTCACTGCGCATTTTCAGTCTTTTTCTCGGAAAGACATACTATTACACTGAAAAACATTTTAAGGAATTTTCCGTTCTTCAATGTACTTTGAGTGTTTATTATAGTTTTCAAGGTGCTGAAAAAGAATATGTTTGCAAAACTTTTCTATCACCCTCCAATTTTAAGAAATTTCATTTATAAGTTTGGATTATATATGCCCCCTTATAGCAGTTTAAAATTTACAATATTTTCTCTTTTAGATACATTTCATCCATAGACACATATTTTTTTACTCATTTACAGCGATAGAACATGTAACAAGAGAGTAGAAACTAAATTCATTTTGATAAGTTTTATCTATGCGACCTTGTGCAGATGCACTAGGCGTTCTGTATCATTTCGGTTTCACGCTAAATCACGGTAGTTGAAGTTGCCTTTCGGCGCGTGGAAATGCTCTGCCATTGGTTCCCATAGCTTATTCTTGCATATCGAAAGAATCCTACGAAAATATGAAGATATTGGTTCATGAAATTGACTACTCACATCCTAATTGTAGCATATGTGCAGTTTTTTAAAGTAATTACCGTTCTCATTGGTCTTCAACTTGATTATACAATATACTGCTATTTTCTTTGTGAATGAAACAGCAAGGCAATACTTGAAAATTATATTAAAAAAGAAATGGCCAGAGCGCAAACAATATATTGCAGGTGAAAAAAAAGTGTGCTAAACGTTCCTCCAATCGATTTAAAAAAAATATTCCCCCACCTTTACACATAAAGTTGGGATTGATGAAGAAATTTGTTAAATCAATGGATAATAAAAAATTATTAAATAAAAACAAAAAACCCGACAGCGTAAAAACCAAAAAAACTAAAAAGAAAAATGTATAAGCCCAGTAGTTTAGAATGTAATAAGTACTACTGAATAACTACATCGTTGAAATAGTTTTATAAGCGTACACAGATAAGACAAATCATAAATTCAAAAGCAGAATAGAAGGATCTACAGTCGATGCCCATTCAAAGTTTACGGGGTTCCTTGAATTAGAAAGGAATAGGCCCCGACTGTTGATTCAAATGCCTGTTAGGTTTTCAATGTTAAAGCTGGATTTTGAGGATTCTGTTCATTAAAGGGAATGATTCAATTAACCACTGATTCTATTACCTGGGGCTCACTGTATATATATTAGGGCTTGATCTATGACAATTTTTTGGCTGGTGAGCCGACGCCGATTCTTGGACGATTGTTCAAAGACGGCCACTTATATTTAGTTTCGAACGAATAATATCAATATTACACTAAGGGCCGCCGAAATGTAGGTTTTAAAAAATGTTTATTATATTGTAGAAACCCATAACAAGCCTTAGTTTATAAAAATTGATGCTAATATGTTTGTTAGCTAGGTAGCGGTTGCCGATAGATTTAAATTTCTAATTTTATCAACGAAATTATTTTGTAGAAAATCGAAGAACAAAATGTAAGAAAACAAAGATTAAGAAGTGAGAGAGAAAGGATATAAAGGATCACTAGTAGTTAAATGATGTTTAAATGTAAAGAAAAAAAAATAAGTAAAAACGGAAGTAAAACAAAACTTTATCAAGAAATTTGTTTCATCTATACATATAATAAAATAAGATGTTTGTGTGTGTGTGTGTGGCGCGCATCCTGGGAAAACGGTAAGGCCTAGAAAGATGAAATTTGGTATACAGGTGTAGTTTTTGCTGAAGTTGTGCACCTCGGGCTTCGATTTTTGATATTTTAATTAGAAAAAAAGTTATTTAATGTTTTATGTGATTTTTAGCACTTTTTAGTACTTTTAACCTCACAGACCCCGAACCAATCGCGCCAGACAAATATTTTTGGTACTGTAGTGTCGGAAATTTAATTTTAAATATGATGAACAAAAAAATTTTGAAGATAGCACAATTTTTGTATTTTTATGAATTTTTGAAAAAACCATTAATTTGCATGTTTTTCTGGGTTTTATTTTTTTCTAATATCATCCTGCGAGAAGTATCAAAGCCTCATTTCTGAAATTTAAGTTGGTAATAGTAAAAACATTTCGCTCTCTTCAGAAGAAAAAAGTTCTTAAAAATACGCAATAGTTTTTTTTTACAATTTTTTTAATGCTGAACACATCATGTCCTTTCACGCATCAGTCGAAAAAAGCGTTCTTCAATCTTTTATGCCTGTGACGTCACTACTTGGGTTTCGATTCGATATTTACGATGGAATCTTAATCGCAAGCAATGTTAATCTCTTTTTTTTTTTACTATATAGCTTACTTCTAAATTTTCTGACGTGATGGCCACGTGTTTTTTCGGCAGAGCTTGCTTTTTTTCTTTCAATTTTTTTTTTTTTGTTTTTTTTTAGGGATTGCATTTATTTCTTTTTCCATCCCCCCCCCCCAAGCTGGACCTTTCGCTGTATCTATATTACGTTACATTTCATAGTTGTGCGCATTAATTCAATAAAAACAGCGAGATTTTTTTATCTTTGTCAAACGCTACTTTTTGCACACTACGGGGAATTTGAGCTTTTTTTTTTTTTTTGCTCTACTTAAATAAAAAAAAAGCGGTTTTTTGAGTGTTCTTTGTTTTTATTAGGAAATGGGTGAGGAGGTCAAAATAAATAGAGATGGATAAGAAAATGTTGAGATAGATTGTAAGGGTAGATAGCCGCCGAAGGCGGCAATCTTGGCGTAAAAATGTGAATGGCACAAAAAAAAGATAGAGATGGATTGATTAATACTGCTGCCAAATTTATTTAAACAACCGCCGAAGGCGGCAAACTTGAAGTAAAAAGGTAAATGACAAGTTAGCCAAACAGCCGCCGTAGGTGGCTGCTTGCACATTGGATGTCAATGCCCCCCTCCCTCCCCCACATACACCATGACTTTGAAAAAACAATGCTTTCACATAAAAGTGGAAGTGCTTTTTGTTATTTTTCGACAAAATTTGCATAACGAGTACGTCGTTTGTGTCTCCCCTCCCCCTCCTTTAAAAATATTCCAAACGACGAAACTGGAGACAGATCTAGAAAATATTTTATTCAAATTATTATTAATGATATAGATAGATATAGATTGATTGACAACGCCACGAAATTTATTTAAGCAGCCGCCGAAGGCGGCAACCCTGGCATGAAAAGGCGAATGGCCTAAAAAGGTGGACCAGCTGGTCGCCGCAGGCGGCTAGTTTTTACAAATAAAAATATTAAGATCCCTAAATCCTATCCCATCCACTAAAGTTACTAACGATGATTTGCAATCGTAACCAATTTCAAGAAATTCCCAGGGAAAGGCCTCATTGCTCCCATTTGAAAATATCTACCGAACTGAATTACTTGATTTAAACACCTGTCTTTCTGACAATGTTTTTTATTTATCTTTTTGATAAGACTATCCTTTAAATTCCATGTTAATCGACTGATTTCATGGAATTCAAATAGCTCCATTAAAGTGCTTCGTAATACACTAATTAATGAAATCAAGAGAATTAAAACTATTTGCAACATAAAAAAATTTTGTTTTTAAAAACTTTATATAATTTCTTTAGATTATAATGAAGTTCCTTCATCTTTTTTTTATTTAAGTGGAAAAGTAAGAATCGCCCTTCAGAGTGACGTATAAATTGTATTATTGCAGAAAGGCTACTTAACGCTATGAAGGTCTGCAGGGATCCGTCCTGAAAATTTCTAATGTAGTTATTGCTGTTCCAGTTTCAATTGGCTGTTTTTGTTTTTCAACTGTTTTCTTACCTGGTAATTTGCATATCATGTAACTGTAACGTTTGTTTTACTATTTACTGGCCATCATTGTTGCTTGCCAACTTTTCTTGGTTACTGTAGCACTTTTGAAAGTTAGTCATTTTGTTTCGGTCAATTCCAATTTTTTTCATATTTTAAGGCTCTCTAGGAAGGTAGCATGCTTTTGGGACGTTTCCTCATGCTAAAAAGAAAGAACCTTGTGAAGAAAGGGGATGGTCTTCCCCTTGATGTCGTATCAATCCCTGCTTCACGCAATTCATAAATAACATTTTATATTTGCTTATCCTCTTTTTAATTTCTTCAAATTTTGTATTTTTGTTATTTTCTGTTTCTTGATATTTCATGTTTTCACTGAATGTATATATATATATACAGTCGAACCTCCATATATCGAACTTCTACATATCGAAATTTTCTATATATCGAAATCCCAGCAAATTTCTATGTTCATTACATAGAAAACCTCTTTCTATATATCGAAAAAATCTCTATATATCGAATTGTTTTCGAGACATTCGTAGATTTTTTTTTTTTCCAATTTAGACTGTTTGTCTCATGAAAAATGAAGGTTAGGGGAGAAAACTATATTCACTTAAGGTTGCTACGAAACTCATAAGGAATGTGAGGTTGAGGGATGTGTAGATAGGTCGTTGTTTCGTTCTAAAGTTCTTAAATTCCCTCAAGTTTATTTCAAATCTTAGTTGCAACCGGTAACATTGTAAAATCAGTTTCAAGTTCTCCCTTTTGTCTGTTGATTAGCATTCCTAGTCATTTTAGCTGCAGTAAAAATCATTCAAAAATAAGGTAGATTGATTTTTTACTTTTCTTTCGATAACATTGTCAAAACGAAAATCCCCTAATGTTGCGGATCAAGTTGAATTGAAGAATGAAGATGTATGTATGAAGGCGTAAAAATGTAATTTCTTTTATTTTTTTTAATCATTAACTTTTATTTAATCCGATGCTCGTATTAATTTGAAATTGGGTTTCATACACGTAAATTAGTTTCAATTTTAATGTTTAAGGAGACTTTTAGGACAAAATAAGATCGTTTCTCTATATCGAAATTTCTATATATCGATTTTTTTTCCTACAATTTAGTACTTCGATATATGGAGGTCCGATTGTATATATATATATATATATACTGACTTAACAGAAACAGATAGAAGAGACTATTGAAATGAATTTTAAATAGGACATGTATAAATTCCAAAACCGAACGATATGTTTACCAGCAATATTTATCTCAGTGAGTGCAAGTTCGGTTTCTTGAAAAATAAATCGATTTGATGCCCGGATCATATTTTAACGGTTCAGCTCAAATGATTTCTCCAGTCGTTGCGTATATAATCATTTAAGATTTCCTGTGAATTGGAAGTACGGTGCAGGAGTCGATGTCAGATTTTATGAACGCTTTGGGAACGCGAAAAATGTGCGTATCGTCGAGAAATACAGAATAGTAAGGTGCTATATATGATGCATGTTTCAAAGTGAGCTATAGGGTCAGATAGGAAAAAGTGGAGCAAGAAACAAGATTTTTTTTTTATTTTTAAGACCATTATTTGGTGCAAACCTTTTCCCCCATGGTGGGGTAAAGTGGGTCCAGTTCAAAATCAGAATATTACAGGTACATATGTGTACATATTGTTTTTGAAATATTAATCCAGTGAAATAACTTTACCTTGATTACATTTATATAAAAATGTTTATCTTAACGTAATTTCTTGGTATAAATTAAACTATAAAAGGCAATATAAAATAAATGTCAGTTTGAATTTAAAGTGTTATTCTTTGCATTATTGACTTTTTCTTTCGTCTTTTGTCATTCTATTCGTTCTAAACTGCATTTGGAAAATAAAATTGCAAAAGAAATTAGCAAGAAAAAGTTTTTGTTTAGTCATTTTACTCGTATTACAAAATATGGAGCATTAAGCATTTAAATATTTAACTCAGAGACAAAAAAGAATCAGCGTCATGCAACACTTTGCTAAGTGTAAAAGATGCTCTAATTTCTCCACTGAAGAAACATCTCATCATAAATAGACTTCAAAAATTTATCCTTACTTTTCTTTACAGATCTATTTTCAAAATAATTCTTTTTACATCTGTTCCAAAAATTATAGCTCGTATCTGTTAATAACGATTTTAGAAAAAAGTTTATCAACAGCATAAAATTACATTCCATATAGAACAAAAGTAAAACGTACTTACCTTGTTACCAATTTTTAAAACTAAAACAAAAATAATTGCTATAATCTCAATGTATGTCTCCAAAGAAAAATTAACTAAACTTTAATTAAAAAAAGAGAAAACCCCAACTTTACCCCAATATACCCATTTTCTCTCTCTGACCCCTACTGAAAGAAATATTTTTTGTACCCAATGAATTGAATAAGTTGTAGTCTGAGCATTAAATGAACCCTTAATCCTAATTTCCTTTTCAGAAACTTATAATATTGCTAAAAATAGTAGCATTTAGTTCGTCACACCAAGAAAGCCTTTTCGTTGATATTTGTAATCATTAACCTTTAAATGGGAACGATATCACTGATTATGCTGCTGCTTTGAAGATTTTTTTCAAAATTGGGGAGTTCATAGGTTACAAATTGATTACTTTTAAAAAAAAAGAAATTTTTGTTCAGTTTCAGTAAGCAGGTCGTAAGACCGATTATAGTCCTGAATTGGCAATAAAAGACCATTTTGAATTGCCATAAAAGACGCTGAAAGCAATTCTTTCTCTCTACTAATCCTCCATCATAGACAGAGCACTGCACCAAATAAGTTTTTTGTATTTTTTATAAGAAATATAATAAACTTTAACCATTTCTTTAAAATTTATGTTTTAAAAATTTTGTTAAATTGTGTTAATTTTTTACGTTATATATATATATATATATATATATATATATATATATATATATATATATATATATATATATATATATATATATATATATATATATATGAATTATGTTTTAAATTGTGTTCAAGCGAACTTTTAAAAATGTAATCTCCAGGAGATACATTTTATGAAAAAGTTGATTTAAGAACTTACTTTATATAAAAATGTCGCGGATAATAACACAAGTACATAATCAACGATATTTTTGTTTCCTTTTAAAAATGTATGTTTAATGCTATAAAAAAAAAGAAAAAAATGCAAACAATCCGAAAAAAGTCATTTGGATCACTATGTGCCAAGTTTAGGGTTAAGAAACAATTAAGAGAACTTTTATGCGTTCTAAATACGGTTTATTTTGTGGTTTAAATATGGGTGCACTTTTTTAAAGAGCTTTTGAAAATCACGCTTCTTAAAGAAATGCAGCCCCATGAGAGATTTTTAAAACAAATCTCTGTAGGTTTGTGACGCATGGTCGACATGAAAACAGATATGAATAACATTCCAAAACATAGCCGGGCAAGAAAAAAAGATATTTCGGGTGAAATAATAAAACCCTGCGTGTCACTAAGTCATTCATTTTCAAGAGATGGCACAAAGCCAAAGAGCAGAGACCATGAAAGGGAAAGAAATAGTTTGGCTACCAGCATATGGTGCGGAAGCTCAACCAAAAAAAGAAAAAAGAGAAAAACCTCAAATCTTGCTTTTTCCATCTTTTTTAAACGTTATTGCGGCGAAAAACGGCATAATTAAAGATAAAAGAATGTGGATGAGTAGAAGCCCTCCCGTGGTTCCAGTCAAAATGTTCACGCAATCGCTCATCCCAGATATAATTATCAGTGCCCCACGATATCATTGAATATTTTAAGGAACGTCAGTAATAAGGCATCTTGAATGTTAATCAGGTAGTTTTCTCACTTAAATGTTTCGTATAGCTATTTACGAATGACTACTCGTTTAAATTCATCAACCTTCTTCGTTAGCAGTGTTTCAAAGTAAGGAATTTTAACGCTTTGTTGGTCGCGGTAAAAAAGATTGTCATTGTCGCAAATGATCAACTGCTCAGAAAATGTCAAAAAAAAAAAAAAAAAAAAGAAAGAAGGTAAAATAATGAGCAAATATATGACTAAAAAAAGTTCCTGTGATGATTGAGATAAATTGAACTTTCAGCAAACTTTCGTACTGTTCACTGAGCAATGATAACCACACTGGAAGGACGATTTTAATTAATCTTACATGGAAACTCATGATTGGAGAATGAAAGTGACAAAACAATACTCTTCTAGATGTAAACAGTGGCGAAGCCAGGACCTTTTTGAAAGGAGGGTTGACTTTTAAAATGTATAGTATGCCGATAAAACGGAGGTATATACGTATATGCGAACACACTAATTCTCGAAAAAAAAAATCGATTTTGAGAATTTGAGCAATTTAGAGAGCCCCAATGTTCTTCTTTCTAGATCCGCATTTTTTTAAATCGATGAATTATTGAGAAAACTAGAAGAAATTTAGTGAGTGAAATACACTGCCTATAATTGAAATTTACTTTTTCTTTCTTGATTTTCTCAATCATGTTTTCAAAGCTTTTGTTTACGCCAGCAACTCTATTGAAAACAATTATTAACCCTATACAAATAAAACTTTGCAAAAATGCTAATTGAACATATAGGTTAGACCAGGGCACGTTTACACAGATTTTTTTTCAATGAATTTTCTAATTTTTATGTTTTAACCTATTAAATTTCAGACATTGTGATTTTATGAAGTAGTAAATGAAGTCAAAATTTGTACATTCAGTCGTTGCTCAGCTTGTATTTCTAACCATAAAAAAAATGTTTTTTGAGTTCAAGTCGGTTGTGTAAACTTGCCTCGAACACGGGGCAAGATTACGCATCGAGTGGGGCACGTTTACGAATGTTTAAAAACGATAACAAGGAGTAAGTGAAATAGATAGTTAACCAAATTTAAATGTTTTGCTTCTCTTAAACTACTTTAAAAATAAGAAAATCACACATAATTAATTAAAGAATATTTTATAGGCTAAACTAAAATCATAGGAATTACTGCTAATTAAAAGCAGAAACTATTTAGTCATCTTCTTCATCACTGTTAGATTTTACTAACAAAAATAACGTATTTATTTTCGCATACTTGTCATGGGACTGAGTTTTGACATCTAAGACATTAAACCCTGTCTTGTACTTTCTTCGATTGGCTGTGTGCTTTCAAACAATAGATGCAAGCACAATTTTCTACTTCATAAACAGAATCGTTCACTAATTTCCTTTTTACAGAGTGTACTAACTTTTTCCCTGTCGCAGGTTTCGGTTTCATATTTTTTTCTTTGATGTCTTCTATTTTTGCTTCAATAGAAACTTGAAAATTTGAAGTAATTCCTCCTTTTTGGTTTGTTCATTATGATTTTTTCTTTGCAGCTTCTAACTGCTCTTGTCCGAGGGCTTCTTTAATCGGAGTATCAGATAGGATCGTATGCATCCTCCTTTTTTTTTTCCTTTCTTGGATCCTAAGCTTTGGTCCTACTTTTTCAAATGGTCTCAGTTGAGGTAGTCCATATGTGACAATGTCGAAGGCCTACTGGGAGAAATACTTGTATTTTCGATGAGCCTTTTCATTATTTTGACTTCTAACGTGATTCTGTTAGTGTTTTGAACAATGTCTTACCATCTTTAAAATAAAAAAAATGTATTACAGGCTGAATAGTGTATAAAGTAAAAGCTGAACAGGCATGAAGACAACACTATGGTTGTAAGCTATAAGATACTATATATATATATATATATATATATATATATATATATATATATATATATATATATATATATATATATATATATAATGGTGTTTTTCAAAACCAAATAACTTGAAAATATTAAAGGTTTAAAACAGTACAGAGCGAAAAAAGCGTTCGGGATCCATTTAGAAGTAAGACAAGGAAGTACACAGTAAGAACATGCGTAAATGTGCCCCAATGAAAATACGTAAACGTGCCCCGTCGGCAAGTGTGGATTTATTTTTAACGTGAAATAAAATAACTTTTCTGTCCATTCAAATACAGTTCTCAAAAAAGGTTAAAATTCTGCTAATTTTTATATATTTATTTGTTTTTTTTTTGTTTATTATGTATTCACAATAAGCTTCAAAACGTTCAACACAAAACTTACTCAACTTGTTAGAAAACATATTTTCCTATCCGCATGCTAAACCAAAGCTCGACTGATGCTCAAAAACTTATGAGAATATTTTTGCTAGAGAGTAGTATCGATCTGGTATGACGGTTAAATTTCCAGTTATAACTCGTTTTGGGAAAAGGGCACTTCGTGAACCTCCCCCTTCGTAAACGTGCTCCGGTCATACCATACTATGATATAAAACTCAGAAAGCTTATGTATATGCAATATGTCAGTGGCGTCACTACAGGGAGGGAGTCCTCCCCAGGTGTCACCCGCCTGGGGTGAAACCCGAAGTGGAATTGCAAGTGTTCGAAAAATATGAAGCTAAAATGCATTTTTAAGACTAAAATTTTAAAAATTAATCGGGGTGAAAACCCCAGAACCCCTTCTTCCCCCCCCCCACATCATGGAATGAATACGATAGTTAGAATTTGGTTCATATTGTCAATACTTAAACCTTGTAGTGACTTCATCTTATACCAAACAACTGAACCCCATTATCTTCCTCTGTGCTTGATATACGTTTGAAATAATTAAGGGCCCTTCAATTTCTTACACTCGTCATTTCATGTCAAACAAACTAAATGTTAAATTACAAGGTATATCACAATTCCTTCCGGGCTTTAGAAGACTTCTTAAAACAAACATAATTACTCATACAGCAACAACGTTGATTTTACTTGAGCAAAATAATCTACAAGTTTTGTTTCCCAAATGTTCGATAGGTTAACCTTTCGCGATACGACAGATATCAAAAATCAAGTCCAACTTTTGTTTCACTCGCTGTACCATGTCTCAAATAATGGCAGCAATACGGTTGTGATCCTTTGGCGTAAGTCTTGTAAACCACGCATAAACACACTATCTTTGATGTAACCCCATAAAAAATAATCGCATGGAGTCATGACCTGAGAGTGCGGTGGCTACATAAGAAGACGATTGTCGTCGTCAGAACCTCGTCTAATCCAATAACCAGGAAGCTATAGAGGAAATGGCGAACTTCTGTCAGATAATGGAGGGGTGCCCCACAGAGGTACCCCATCTTGTTGGAAAATGAAAACGACCATTGATCGTGACATGTTACAGCTAGTGAAACAAGAGTTAGACTTGAAACTTGATATCTGCCTCATCACGAAAGGTTCACATATCGATTGTTTGTGGAAAAAAGTTTGTAGAGTTTCTTTCTCCGGTAAAGTTAACGTTGATGCTGTATTGGTAATCTACTTGCTTAATAAGTCTTCTAAACACTGGAGGGAATCGTGACACATCCTGTAGCATGCACTTTCTATTTTCCTACCATCTCCCATTTCATCATTAGAAAGTTTTCTTTTTAATAATTATTAGGGTCTTTACTGTTTTCGTATAATTCACATCGCAAAAATATTTTTACTCCCCTAAAATGTGACAAGACGTGTTTTAAAATCTTTGAAGAAACTCTAGCTACATCTCTGTATATGTATAAATAAAATAGAGGTTAGTGTGAAAACTAAGGCTTAGAACCATCAGCTTAATCTTGCATATTAAAAAGCAAGTAAATCAATCTAGGTATATCTCTCTAACTTCTTCCGAACATCAGAGAATTGACGATTGTACTAGGTATCGATGAATTTGTAATTTTTCGGACATCATGGTCTGGCAATTTCCGTTTTTTCTATGACCTTAGTTAGTGGAGATATTAATTAAAACGCCATTTATCAAAGACGTTTCTACGGTCAATGATTGGCAACATTCCAGTTTCCCCTACACAGATCCTCTTTCTTAAGCTCGTCTCAGCAAAAATATCTCCTCTTTTTCCCTGATACTTATAAATTCTCTTTCTTTTTTTGTTTAAAGCGGAAGTGTTTCGATCTTTAAAAGGTTTCAGTTAATGGGTAAGAGGCGTGGTGTACTGGCAATGGAATGGTTCTAATGGTGTGCCGCGCTAAAAATTAATGTACTTTTCATTAACGAATCTACGCCGCAAGTGGCAAGAAAATGTGAAGCCCCCGAAGTACACCGTCGATGGCAATGCACACCAAAACGCCGCAGGCTGGTTGCACGAGCCGCCATATGCAGCGAGGTTGAGGTGGCCGCCGAAGGCGGCAAGTTCCTTCTTAAAGATGAAAAGCGGTTGTCAAAGTAGCAACATTAGGAAAGCGCAATTTGCAAAGATTCTAACGCATCAATTGAATGAGTTTCTAGAAGAAAGGCATATGTTACAAATTAAAAACTTTAATTTACAACATATGCCCTTCATCCACTGTAACATATGCCCTATACTATTTTAGTGTGTCTTAATTTTTTTTTTTCAATTTCACAGATGGACTATATTTGAAAAAAATGTGATGAAATATTTTATTTCAATTACTTTTGATTTAAAGATGAGAAATGAGAATTCCGTAAATTTTTTATAACACAAGCTATAAGGTGTCCTAAAATGAACCTACCAAGCTGCACGTTAGTGTCTCGAACATCGCCGAAAACAATTCAACGGTTCTCATAACGTACAAAGAGTTTCATTAGTTAATAAGGTCGAAATGTCACAGTCTTGAGCATCTCTGAAAACAGCTCTATAGTTCTCAAAAACTACAGGAAGTTTCATTAATAACGAAAACACACCATTATCTAAAACGAAACAAAATCAAAAAACGAGGGTGTAATATATATATATATATATATATATATATATATATATATATATATATATATATATATATATATATATATATATATATATATATATATATATATATATATATATATATAGTAAAACCTGTAAAGTTGACTACCCTTGTAAGTTGACCACCTGTTTAAGTTGACCGCAAAAGTAGTGCACCGCAAGTGGTCAACTTACACAGGTTTCACTGTATATAATATGAGCAAATGAACACATTGCATTAACTTGATATTTCAGTTCATAAACTTGCTGGTGAAAGAAATACTAAATTTATGATTTCTGTACACATTTATTCTTTTTTTCCAAATTGAAGTAACAATTCCAAAAAATTCAAATATACACATAGCAGAAAAACTTGAAACATTATGTGTTGAATAAATTTTCCTCTCAATAATGTATATTCTTTCATAAACAACTGCTGTTGCAGCATTTTATGTAATGTGAAAACTGAAAATTAATTCATCCTGAGTCCAGTTTTTTAGTTCTTTAATAAATTGCTCCTAAATGAGAAAAGAGATTGGCAAAGAATGAAGAAAATCTTTCATCAAGTTCACTCGGGCGTAAGGAGTTATGAATCGGTCGCCATCTCGTCTCCCTTAACGAGAAGTTAATGTACGAAGACCCTTTTTGTTTATCATAAATTTATCAAAGATTGTCACATGACTTAGCAGTCCTGGTCATTGCTTGTGGAAGATGATGTGGGGGCCATTTTTATTCCAAAATGATGGCAGACGTTCTTTCATCGTTAGATGAGGGCAGATGACGTTTTTTTCCCTCCAAGAGACCGTCTTGCACTTTAGTGCCGGCGGTGGAAATTTCGGCTTGAATGGAGAGGAGAGAGCAAACAAAAGTGACGGCGGTTCCAGTCATAGCTAAGTAATAAGTCCAACCTAAGCATTTAAAAAAATTCTATTTAAAGAAAAAAAAAATGTAATATGCAAAATCGAAAATGAATTTCAACCGGATTTCAATAATGAAAATAATAATTATGACAAATAGCAATAAATAATAATAAATAGCTGTATTGATAATAATGATAATAGCATTAATAATATTAACACTAATAATATTAACAATAATAATAATAACAGTAACAACCATAAGTAATAATCATATTAATAATGATAATAATAAAAATCCGTAAAAAATTACGATATTTTAAATACAATAACAATACTTAACATAATAAACCGTGCTAATAAAGCACAAAATGTGCAACTAATTTCATATACGTGTTTTGGTTTACAAGGAACCAACTTTTCATAGCAAAACCATGCGAGCTTATGAGTGAAATGAGCATTTGATAAAAGCATGGCTTTCGTCGAATTTTTAACTCCAACTTTTAAATTTAGTAACCAAAACCCTTGAACTTAGAGCAGAATCAAGTTCTTTTTTTTCTCTCGAAATTTCAGATTTAATTCATTGATATAACCCAAAGCGTCAAATAAACAATTAGCTGAATTTATTCTCCATCTTGGTGTTCTAAACATAAGGCCAATCTACAGCGGCGTCACAAGAAATTCCTCTGCTGGGATGTATATCAGGAAAAGAAAAGTGATATCTCATGATTGGAATTGTAAGTAGAAGCAATCACTAACTTTACACAGAAACTAAGGCACACTTGCATAAAACATATTAAAAGGAAAACATGTCTTAAACAGAAGAAAAGTAATTTTAGTTTTCATTACACAAGTTTAATTTTGAGTTTTTAATGGTGGGATTTGGGACCTGGGGACCACCCCTAGCCTACGACACTGCCAATTTATGATTTTATATTACTTAAAAAAATACTTCTATTCATTTGCTCAAATACACGGCTGCAATGTTTCCTTTGTAAGAATAAGCTAAGAGAAAAAGAAACTCATGATCAAGAAATTCTGATTTGACACGTCTTTTAAAGCGTGGGCTGGTAAACAGCAGTGTCCTGCAAGTTTTTCGCGTTTCGTTCCCCCTCCCCCCCCCCATTTTTATCATCTATTTTACTGTATGATGCAAACGCAGTTTATGGTGCAAACTTGCTAATAAGAATTCCGCTTAAAATAAAGCACGAAAGGGCGTCAAATTAAAACATTTAACCGGTGTTTGCGGGGAATCAAAAACGTGGTTTCTTCAAATATTTCAAAAACTAATTTTACATAGAAGCTTACCTGCCCATAGGCAGTATGGTTGAGAGCACCAAATTTTGATGTAATTAACAATCTGCGGTACCATTTCAATTACTTCTTTTAAAAGTGACAAAGGGGTATTCGCAAGTGGATATGTACCCATGAATCTTACAAATGAACTCTGAGGAACGTAGATTTTTTAACACGCTTTTATTAGCTTCACTTGTATGTTTGTGAGTAACTCTCCTTTGGACTAAGAGCTAGAGGCGTATTACTGTTAGTACATTCCACCACTTTATGAGCGTTCGTGGTCGAGCGGCCTAAGGCGCGGGGTCTTCGCTGACGTCCCACCTCCGGGAATCATTGGGGCGTACGTTCTAATCCCGTCTACACCGAAATTAAATTTATAATCTTGCAACTCAATTTTCGCCCACTTTTTGTGATCGGATTCTTTTAAAATTTGGAACGCAACCTCAGACCCGATGACAATGCAATATTCTACAATCAAGTTAATTTATTAACGATTAAGTTATTAGTTTATTCTAATTAACACGCTGTTTATTAGCTTAACTTGTATGTTTGTGGGTCCAACTTTCCTTTGGACAAATAGCCAGTGGCTTATTAGAATTACTTACAACGTACAAATCAGAGCTGCGAAGTGTAACAATGTTTGCACATAAATTTACCAGAAAGCATTCAAAATGTCTGATGCAAATTAATGCAATAGAATACTAAGATACATTCCATTATAAAAAATAATAGTTTTAAAAACTAAAAAAACACGCTTTTGTAGCAAAATGAACTGAAAAGTAAAAAATAAAAATAATAGTTTAAAAAACCAAAAAAAAAAAAAAAAAAAACACGCTTTAATAGCAAAATGAACTAAAAAGTTAAAAATAATCTTTGAATGACAAGTATATAAATTAATTGACCAAACACTTAATTTTACTGCAATAGAAAAAAAGCGTAGGGGGCTTCTTATCAGTTGTCTTAAATTTCTTCCACTTGTTATCCACGCAAAAATGTAAATAGGCAGCCCCCCCACACTTTTTTTTTTATTACAGTAAAATTAAGTGTTTGGTCAATTACTTTATATACTTGTCATCCAAAGATTACTTTTAACTTTTTAGTTCATTATTGCTACTAAAGCGTGTTTTTTTTTTTAGTTTTTTAAACTATTATTTCTTCAAAGCTCAAATTTGATCCTTACACAGCGTCTGTACAAACCCCACACATTTCCCTCCAATCTTTACAAAAAACTTCAAAAAGGTTACATAATATTTTTCATGATACTTTTACGTGGTTTTTTCAAGTGCTTTAAAAAGCAAAAAACTTTTCTTCAAAACTCTGCCACTTCTGTTTCAAAGGAAGAAATAGCGCTGCCGTAATTCACGTAATTATAACGGAAAATAAAATTAATGCTAAAAAATAATGTTCACGTAACGGTTTAGAAACTAAATAATATTATACATTTAAAAGATAAAAATATTGTCACTACCCCATTAGAAGCACGGTACACAGTTTGAGAGTTATGGTCTAAATAATAGAACGCGAAAACGGAAATGAAATAACTTCATTTACTTTCTCGTGACATTTTTTCAGGGCCGCGAAGTCAGAGTCAGAATCAGAGTCGTGGAGTCGAACTGATTTTGGGATAAAGGAGCCGCAGTCAAGAGTCGGCATTTCGAAGATTTAAAATTCCAAGAGTCAGGGAAGAAGTCGTTGATTTTCCCTTAAAGTCCGCAGCCTTGCCAGTACTTGCAGAGTTGGAGTCGGAATGATTTTGGGGTGAAGTAGTCGGAGTCAATCATGGTAAGAGTATTTTTTTTTTAAATTCTCAAAAAAAAGTAATAAATAAATAAAATAAAATAAACAAATTTTAACTTCAAACAAAAGAGCCTGAAAAATTCTCTAGCAATAGCAGTACCAGTTGTAACTCTCGACCAAACTTTTAGCGCACTGAGTCATTTTATGTTTGTGGGGTGGCAACTTTTTTGTTTTAATCAGTTGTTGTATGTAATTTTACAGCTGTCTCTTTCACGTATAAACTCTATTTTTAAACTAGTATTAAATTTATTTATTGCAAACCATTATATGAACATTCAAGTAAATTTATGACAATGTTTAAATTTTTTCTATTAAATAAGGGAGTCTCCTTTTTTGAAAATTAATTTTACGGTAGATGATGGGGCACTTGTGAACACAACATGTAGGGCACATGTGAACAGTCCCCAAATCCCCCCCCCCCCCCGTAAAATAAATATTAGTGTAGCATGTTACAAGTGTCGAAAAAAAATGTTAATATATTTTAAATTTTTTTATTATAATCACATTGTAAACTTAATGTTACTTATTATTATTAGTAATAAATATTACTTTATTTTTATTGTATTTATTTTTTAAAATTATCTTGTTACCAAATAGGTGGTTTACAATTTAGTGTTATATAATACTTGCAGGAAATAATAAAATACAAAATGTTTTCATTTAGTTTAAAACTGAAGTTTAAAATCACTTTAAAAATACAACGTCACACTGTGTATGAAGCTTAAAAGCAATATAAAATTAGAATTATCATTACGAAATAAAAATTTATTTGTTTCTATACGGTCTTATAAGTTTTCTTCGTGTCAATCCACTGCTCAGAACAGGCTATGTGACTTTGAAACTTGACAATGACCCGTGAAAATATTTGGAAAAAAAATATTTTCTTTATGACTCAATTACTGTACAATATAAACTGACTCAGTGTGTATGTTTTTATAAATCCTTCATTGCAATTGGTATATACGATAAATGTTTCCTACTAAACAGTTTTTCTTTAAAATAAGAAGCTTGTCCTGTATTAACTAATTTAACGGTTCACTAATAAATCAGTGAGAAAAGAAAAAAAAAAATTCCAAAATTGACATAAATATAATAAGTCATGGATGCCTCAAACTTAAATTTTTGAGAGGGAAAACATGCAATTCACCGAATGAAGCCCCAAATTTTAATTAATGACTAGCTGCGTGCTCGGCGTTGCACGGGCTACGTAAAAAACGAAAGAGATGTCCAATTGATGTTTTTGCATTACTCTGACATCAGTTTCTAAAGCGCTAAGGAGTAAATAAAATACGCGTAATGCAAGGTTTGCAAAACACCAGTAGAGCATATTTTTTGGCAAAAAATCTCTTTAAAGTTAATCATAGTTATCAATAATGCAAGTTAGGCGTATTTTCAATTAGCACAAAAGATAAAAATACATGCATTATCAATTATAATCTGTGCTCACTTTAAACTGAATTAAATCTGATAGACTATATCTGAAACATTTTGTATGTACAACTACGATCAGCTTTTTTACATAAAATGACACATAATTTTTGGTTGCTTACGTGAAACTAAAGCACCAAGACTTAGTAAATACCAATTAGCATTAATTTAATACCAAGTCATCAGATTCGAATTAAGCTTAGTTAAAATCCTTAAAAACAATATTTTTGTTCAACTCTGTTTCACTTAAAGAAATTCAAACGATCTTAATTTAACATGTTCTTTTAACGATACAAACTGTATTTCAAAAATAGAAACAGGAAGGAAAAAGGGGGAGAGTTATTACAATTCGAAAATTCACCCATGAGACGGGGAAGAAAGTCCAACAAAATAAACATAATTAGTCGCACAATCCGAAATGTACCAAAATATGAGGTCGGTGAATAATAAACTTACACTACAATCAATAAACATAGCTAAAGAAACAACTTTCATATGCTGAAAAGAGTTAAGAACGATGAATGTAAAAAATAAAAAAAGGACAAACGATAAAATAAAGGCTATGTCCGAATTGGGCAACCAATTTTAAACTAATTTAAAATGAAATTCTAGATGGAAACGTTGTTTCAAGATTTGGACAGCAGCCAAAAAATCTCTTTTAAAACAATTATTAGAAATTTTACTTGCTCGCGCATATGCAAAATGGCAACAGGAAAGAAATAAAAATTCCTGAATAACATTATGTTAATTAACGTTTTAATTAATATCTCTGCTAATTAAAGTCGCACAATTACGAGATTGGTCCTATTGTTTTCTTTGGGAAAATTTCGAATTGATCGGTATCTCGTTTGACTCCCGATTCGCAGTGGTTCTAGAGAAGATAGATCTTCAGACAGACAGACAGACGGACGCGAACAGATTTTAATATTATAGTGGATAAATAACAAAATAAATTAATATATGTGCATGTATACATACCTAAACTTTGATCACGGGATCATATGGAATTGGCAATCGCCCAGTTAAAACGAGTCAATCTGGGGAAAAGTAAAAAAATTTGATGCGCGTGTTTCGCTCATTCGAATGTGACTCTGCTTAATTTAGAGGTTAGCATAAATCTGCAAAAACTGGCATGCCTGAAAACTAATGTGTCCGTTTCCGTCAGTAAACCAGATGCTTGCCTTTCCATAATCGGTGGTCAAACTGTACTTCCAATGAGAAGAGACATTAGGTATTATTGAAAAAAAAAAAAAAAAAAAACTTAAATTGCAACATTGTCTCTCTCCAAATCTTTTGAATCGACAGTCAAAATTAGCCGAATAAGGAAAAGAAAATGGGGAGACCACAGTGACCTCCCATAGAGGCGCCCTTATTAATCGTCTGAAAATAGAAAACATTTGGTACCTATGAAGCAATCGCCAAGAATGTAAGGTCCAACTCTGTTGCCACAGACCATCTGAATGCGCCGACTTCCCCAACCAGCTGGATATAAAAGCAGTCCCAACAGAAACAGAAGACCTGTATGAAAAATCGAGAACATGAGAACACACACAAAACTGGTTACTATTTTTGGTAACTATATATTCATCTAATATAGTGCATCTCAGGATTGTTGGAACTCGTGCTTGGACGAATCTACTTCAAAATCGGTTGAAAGCAAAGCGAGGGTGAAATCAAAGTCAGAGTTTAGATGGTGTTATTTTGTGAAAGTGTAATGATACACAGTACCCATCTACATAACCATCTCAAAAAATGTGAACAAATGTTATTTAAACCCCTTCTTCCACTCACCCTGACTTAAATACAACATTTTCGGATTTCAAAATCATTGTTTATAATATTTGGATCTCATTGGAGAACTTTTATATTTTATCAAATGCTTCCTATCGCTGACTGGCAAAAGTTAGATTCCATTGCGTTAGTTTTGATTTTGTAGGAAGTTTTCTAATGACTTTTCAGTATGGACAGCTTATACTAAAAACATGCATAGTATAAATTATAGTACAATGAATTATACTTCTTATTCTTATAAGCAATCGTGTTATGATAAATAGTGTTTCTGAGAATGCATGTAAATAAGTAATATGAACGTAATCAATCTAAAATTTAATGTTGAAAAATTTGAGTTGAGTTTCTCTGCCTATCAAAAATATGACTATTTTTTGGAATTACGTTACATTTTGTTTAGTGAAAGTCAAATGGTAAAAAATATACTTTTCTCTAAATATTTAAAATGAAAAGTTTTGGTTTTTCCTCCTACTTTTCATGTATACGTTTCTTTTTTTTTTTTTTTTTAAATTTCACTTTTTTACCATATCACTCATGATTTGTACACATTTAATACGTTGTTGGATCAAGATTTTTCTTATTAGCATCCTTCGCGTAACCCGTAACGGACGAGGTGAATTTTTTTTTTTTTTTTTTTTGTAACATAAGAGGTGAGGTGAGGTACATCATGCAACCTCAATTCATTCAAACCATTTTATTTCTTGTATAATCCAAAAAATAGCAAAAAAAAAAAGAAAAAGGCAGGAAAATTTCAATGGTTTTTGCGTTATTTAGTAAATTAAATATAACTTAATCAGGACTGTAAGTATACATACAGGTACATATAACGTCATATATGTAATACTAGTTGACCCGCGTGAAGCATTCGTGATTGACAAAGGTAATTCAAAAATCCGATTTAATTATTATTTTTTTAATGGTAATGTTTCAAAAAACAGTCACAATATGAGTTATTTGATTATTTTTCGCTAATGAAGGTAAAAACAAAATAAAATGATGCCTTACTTTTATGAAGAAATTAAAAATGTCCCCCCCCCCCCAAAAAAAAAAAAAAACTTAAAAAAACGCTAAAATAAAAAAATTTCTTTCTTGAGTGTAATGCAACAGTACGAATGTTGTTCAGAATCCTTCAGTGAGATTTTTAGATTATATGTTACAGGAAATTTTTATGAAGCTCAACTCGAGGGGGAAAAAAAGTCAATTAAAAACGACAAAACCCACGCTGGGATTGAACCCACGATGCTCGCGTTTCTAGTACGACACTAAAAGGTGCTATACAATAAGAAATATTTAATAAAATACAGAATAAACCTTTAAAAAAAACAATACAATTTGAGTTTTTTGTTTATTTTTCGCCGAAAGCAGTGAAAAAAAATCTTCAAAACGATGCTTACGTATGAAATTTGATGAATTGTTGACGAAATTATGGCGCGTTTTACAAAAAATAAAATAAAATAATAATAATAAATAAATAAATAAAATGAGAAATTATGTATATGATGATGATGATTGCAGGATTTTGTACTGCAAGTATAGAGATCTTGAAAGTTCTATTATAAAACTGATTAAAGACGGAGTTACAAGCTACGTCATATAGAAGAAAAATAACTTCTTTAAATATTAAACAACAATAACTACCAAAAAAAGCCCCAATAATTTACAATAAGAAAAAACTAACTTTTTCGGGGAAGTGGAGTTTACAACATCCCAAAAACAGGGCCGATCCTAGGGTGTCGGCCGCCCGTGTGCAAAGATCTAATGTGCCGCCCCTCAAGAGTAATTTGCATATTTTGACTAATCTTTAACGTCTATATAAATCTTTCTTTAAATTTCTATGCCAAGTTCAAATTTAAAAAAAGGGGGGGGGGGACAAAAGAATGATCTTATAAAAAGGAAGAAATTTTTTATGATAAGAAACTCCTTAGGTACAATTTATATCTTTGAAAAAAGTAATAGATACTAAAATTTACTAGTCGTAAAAACGCATTTTTTAGTCTTTCTTCGGTGACATCAGAGAAGGGACGGGGGAAGGGGAAGCGTGGGGGGAGGTGTCAGGGGTTCAGGGGAGGAGGATTGCTCCAAGAAAATTATCGAAATTGGCGTATGAAAAATATTTTTAGTTAATCTTTAGTTGTGTTTGGTTACAAGGACAAAAGAGTCAAGTATATTCAAGGTGCATGGAGAAATTTTCGAAATTGACGTCAAATATTAGGAACTTTTTCGAGACTTTAGGGGAAAGTAATGTTGCAGTTCTTTCCTAATATTCTTTCAAAATTGAAATCAATTTGAAGCTATTTTTTAAGACCGTAACTTAGGAAGGATCGGCGGTTCTTCCCGAAAAATCTCCGAAACTGAAATTTTAAACCCGCAACTTTGGGTTACCTTTGTTGACGTTGCAAGAGGGAGGAAGATTCAATCGTCTCCCATCGAAAGATTTCAAGATACAAGTTTAAAACGCAAATTTAGGCCGTCTTTGGTGACGGCAGGTGATCTGGCGGCTATCCTCCGGTAATTTCTCCGCACTATTTTTTCAAAAACTCGTTTTTGGCTGTATTTGAAAACAATAGGGGAAACGTGAAAATATTCCGAACCAAAATATTTTTCGGAACTGAAATCCATTTTAGGCTATTTTTGGGAAGGAAGGATTTTGGAGCTCTTTAGCGGATATTTCTAAAATCGCAATTTTATATTATCTTTGGTGACGTTAACAAAACTGGGAAGCTTCTACGGATCTTTCGGATATTTTTCAACATTAATGTCTGAAAAATATAATTATAGACTTTTGTCCACCTCACCTCGACGATTGCTGGATATGCCCTAGCGCCGTGAAAAGTTACATAAGCCTGGCAGTTCTCTTCTAGAGGTTTTTAGAAATTGAAGTCCCAAAATCATATTTTAGACATTGATTACGATGGGACAAAGAGCGGACGGGGGTTCAGTGTGTCCTCACGAACTGTTTTTTGAAACTGGAAGTCATTTTCAGGCTAGTTTAGGCAGGAAGCTGTGGCTCCACGGAACCGTCTAAAAACGAAATTTCAGGTATAGTGATTGCGTTGGAGAAAAGGGGGATCCGGGGTCTTTCCCCAAAAGTTCTTGAAACTGATGTTTGAAAAACGCAATTTTAGTTTGTTTTTCAATACGTTAAGTGAGAGGGGGTGGAATTAGGGGCTTCTCTAAAGACGCTTATTGAGACTGTCTTCGGTCAGGACTATAGATATTTAGAAGGGCTGGTCCACTCCTTTGTAGAAACGAGTGCCGACTTTCGACTGGTCTTGGTAGGGAGAAACCAGTTTTTGACGTCACTGTGTTGACAGAGCGAGCAGTTGACGACAAGCAACTTCATTGCATTCCTATCCTTTCCTGCGATCCTACGTTCATTCTTTGTAAGAATTTTAGAGAGAAATGGCTAGCTGTGCTGTAGCTGTTTGTGAGAATTATTATCGGAAAACGAAGAACACTGATATTGTTTATCACGCTTTTCCAAAAGATTCGGAATTAAAGAATATATGGCTGCCAAAATGCAAAAGAAAAGATGCTATAAATGAAAGTAATGCAAGAATTTGCAGCGAACATTTCACAACAGATGATTATGAAGATGATATGAAAAATAGATTGCTTGGTTTGAAAACTAACAAAATTCTGAAAACTGGAGCCGTGCCGAGTTTAAAACTTACAGTTGGCCACAAGAATGTTGAAGAAACAACTGTGACCGAGAGAACTGCGAGAAAAATAAAGAGAACTATAATTGAAAATGCAAAAGAAAGATTAAAAATGATCAGTCCTAAAAAGCGTGCTGTAGATTTTTGTGAGAATTTATCAGACGATAGTGCCGCTATTGTTCAACTTGAATATCTGGAAGACACCCCTCAAAATAATATTAATGCAAAATTAGAAGAACAATGCGAAACAATTAAGAAATTAAAAAAGGAACTTGAAAAGATAAAGCGAGAGAGAGATCATTTATTAAAATTGAAAAGGATTAAACGTACAAAAAGAAGTAAAAGAATGAACAAAGTTTTGATTGAAAATCGTACATTGAAGAAAAAAGTCAAGTCACTGGAAGCGAAGAATAAACAAATGCTCACAAAGATGAAGAAGGTGATGACTACTTCGCAATTAAAGGTTATCATGGAAAGCAAGAAGAAAATAAAAGGGAAACCGGAAGACATTTCTAGGGGTATTGTGACCAGGGCAATATCAAGAAAAGCTTACGAATTTTGGAGAGGCAAAATTGGAATTCCAATGCCAAGTGGCACCACTCTTAAACGATGGTGTTCTAAGATTTCAATTAGGCCGGGAATCTTGGAAAGAGTTTTAATGTTAATGAAAGAAAAATGTAAAAATATGAGCAAATTAGAAAAGTTTTGTATCCTTAGTTTTGACGAGATGCACATTGACAGCAAATTGGCATATGATAATCAAGCAGACCAAGTTTTGGGCCCACATTCCAAGGTACAATTTGTACTAGCAAGAGGAATCATGTCTCCTTGGAAGCAACCGGTTTATTTTGATTTTGACCAATGCATGAAAATGGACTTACTCTTTAAAATAATTAAGGCATTGGAAAGCACAGGGGTTTTGGTTTCAGCGATTGTGTCTGATTTAGGTGGAAGTTCCACTTTGTTGAATCAGCTAAATATTTCAGTTGAAAAATCCTTCTTTGACCACCCAAATGACCCTAAAAGAAAAATATGGGTATTTGCTGATCCTCCTCACTATCTGAAGCTTTTAAGAAATCACTTCATTGATAAAGGCTTAATATTAGAAGACGGCACAAAAATTACTCAAAACGTCATCAAGAGCGTTCTTGAAAAAGATCGTGGAGAATTACGGTTGTGTCACAAGCTAAAACCCAGTTTTTTAACTTTGAAAGGAAATGAAAGGCAGAAGGTTGCTCCTGCGAAAACCTTTTTCTCCGCCACAACGGCAAAGGTCATTCTTTTATTGACTGGAGATAAAAAAGTGGCTGACTTTTTCGAATTAGTAGACGAATTTTTCGACATAATGAACAGCAGCCATCCTATACCTGCAAGTCATAAACCCCTGAAAGCCGCTTTTGGTCTCGATCCCTACTTTGAGAAACAGGAACAAAAATTACTGGAAATGAAACAGACAATTTCCGGATTAAGGGTAGATGGGAAAAAAAGTTTACTGCCTTTTCAAAAAGGAATTATAATTTCGATTTCGTCTATATTAGGCCTTCAGAAAGACTTAAAGTCTGAAGGACAAAGATATATTTTAACTTCACGTCTGGCGCAAGACGCCTTAGAAAGCTTGTTCAGTCAAATACGAGGTATTGGTAGCTTTTATGATCATCCATCTCCTGTAGAAGTCATCTTTCGATTAAAAAATTTACTACTCGCAAATAAATTACCAGCATTGTCTCCTAAAGCTAACACACAAGATGAAAACTCCTTGGGAGCATATCTAACTGCAGAAATACTGCAAAATGCTTTTGAAGCAAAAGATATCCAAGAAATAATTGAAGAATTGGAATATGAAGATGATGATCTAATAGCGTGCAATAAATTATATGATGAAGAAATTCCTATGGCCTGGAAAGCGGAAATAAATAAAAGTGATAGTCATATGACATTTACAGAACACGAAGCTTTGAAATATGTTTCAGGTTGGATTGCCTTTAAAGCAAAGAAACAAGACCCAACACTTGGTTCAATTTCAGCAAATGCCGTTGAAGATTTAGATTCAGCAGTTTGGCTGAAAAGTATTTCTAAGGGTGGATTGACAGTACCGTCAGAAATTTGGCTTCAGTATGCCGAAGAGTTTGAAGAGATATTCAGGGCAATCAATGGCAAAGATAGCATTCATAAGGGTCCCAATGTAACAAAAGAATTGCAAGAGGTTTTGGAAAAGAAATTCCCTAATGTTTGCAAAGCTGCAATAAAAAATATTCAAGAATTAGAACATTTATCAGAGTAAGACATTTGAATCGCGAAAGGGATCAAGAAAAACGAAATGCGAATAAAAAAATGAAAAAATGGCTATTATCCAGCAAACTCAAAATCGAAGAAAATAAAACAGTTCAAAACGCATAAACTACTACAACTAAATCGTACAACTAAACTTTTTACACTTTAAGACAGCGATTAATGTATTTTTAGACATAAGATTACATCAAATGTTATTCTCAATTACAGCATTAAAAGGATCTTTTAAGAGCCAAAGAAATGAGGTTCTTTTCAGATTCAAAGCAAATAAGGTTATTTTTAGAGCCAAAGCAAAAAAGGTTCTTTTCAGAACAAACATAAAAAAAGGTTCTTTTCAGAACCAACATAAAAAAAGGTTCTTTTCAGAACTAACATAAAAAAAGGTTCTTTTCAGAACCAACATAAAAAAAAGGTTCTTTTCAGAACCAACATAAAAAAAGGTTCTTTTCAGAACCAACATAAAAAAAGGTTCTTTTCAGAACCAACATAAAAAAAGGTTCTTTTCAGAACCAACATAAACAAGAGGTTCTTTTCAGAACCAACATAAAAAAGGTTCTTTTCAGGACCAACATAAAATTATTAATTATTACCTAATTCCATATCAACCATTTGAAAAAGCGATTCTTTCCAGAGCCAATACAAAACATTCGGTTTTTAGAACCAACTATTAAAAAAGCAGGGGAATTATTACCTAATTGAATATCTATTCCAGGTTTCTCTGCGCAATAGATTAAAATATTGGCTATCTATAAACGTATAAGCGTGTTATTAGTTATATTAAAAGCGTTTATTATTTTCCCAAAATTTGAACACTAGTGCTTAATTTTTAAAAGACGTTTTGCGTCTTTTTTTTTCTCTTCTAATTTACAGAGTTTTATCAAGAGAAAAACTTTCGTTTCGCTGTGTTCAGTATTCGTTTCGTTGAGAGCGAGCGGAGTGTCAACATGATGACGTCACGGGAGGTTTTCACCGTGGACGTGAGAATGAGTCGTATGGACCAGCCCTTGTCAGTATTATAAGGTCCTGGTCTTCGGTAGTAATGTTTGCGAATGGATTTCGGGGTCCTCCGCTGTAAAAATTTCGAAAAATGCCAAAGCAATTTTATAGGACGTTTGATGATAGGAAGGGCTGTCGTCTGAAAACACGTTTTAGATTTTCGAGCCAACATTTTTAGGCTTTGTTTGATTAATTTAAGGTGGCAGAGGTGAATCGGAGTCTTAATTGGGTCCTTAAGATCGATGGTTCAACCAGCGAAGTTTTCCGAAAGTAAAGTCCTAGAAACGCAATTTTAAGCCTTCTTTAGTTTCGTCAAGGAGGTCATGGCATCCTCTTGGATCTTCGTTTTGGAGCTACAATTTGCTTCCCGGGGCAAGGGCCCTGTCCTCCTACCTGATCTGAAACCGGTCAGTTTATTCAAGATTTTAATCAGAAAAATTGTCGTAAAGGGGGAAAAGTACAACATTTTAGTTCGTCATTCATATTATATGTTACTCTCAAGGGAGTCGCAATTTTCCACTTTCTTTCCACGCATCCACGATTGTTAAACAAAGAGTTTGTTACATAGTTTGTTGTTTGAAATGCTTGCGAGAGTATTTAATCAGTATCGCTTTTTTTTTTCAAAAATAAAATATGTCTTCATTGTTTAGGTCTATAAAGCTTGGGGGGTAAACATTAGTGGCCGCCCTCGGTACTCCTTTTAGACGGCACCATTTCATGCTTCAGAAGGGGACCTTTCCCCTCCCCTGTATCCATGCCTGATTACCGGTTCTGTCACAAACTTTGCAACCAAATGAAGCATGTGTGTTAAGAGTAGATATTAATGGACAATGAACCAACACAATGTTCTTTAACATTCTATTTTTCTTAAACTATGCTATGCTGTCGGAAAATCGACACATACTTTGACAATTGAGCATTTAAAAATCAGCATATTTATTCTACTTATTATAAGTAATCTTGTGAGAAATTCTTGAGGAATTTTGCTTGATTATCTATATATATAAAAATCTCGTGTCACGATGTTTGTTCGGGGTAAACTCCGAAATTATTGAACCGATTTTTATCAAATTTCATACGTACCTGTAATTTGGTCCAACTTAAAAGATAGGATAGTTTTTATAATTTTTTATTGCAAATTTCATATTAATTATGCAATAATACTGTGAATTAATTGTTTAGTTCTAAAAATTCTTAATAGATGGCGGTGTAAGTTAATTAATCGATATAACTCTAACATCGTATGACTTACTGCTAAAAACACCATGATAAAAAAACTCAGAAATGTTGCTTAGAATTTCCATCTAACGTTTCGGGATATTACAGGTTATTATTCACTTCCTGAGAAAATCAACAATATTTTTCAAAATGTTTCCTTGAATTGCTACAAATTGCAGATTTCACACCGTTGTGAAAAATATTTTTCTCCACCAGTATCAAGATTAACTAAACGTATTTAATAGGTGTATCGGTTTCGCAGCGATTACGGTTCGTCCAGATTGACTCAACGCCCAATGTGTGCGAAAACACATCTGGATCACGAAGCTTTGCAAGAGTTGCATTCGAGATACTTGCTTGAGATCTGTCTTCGCGTTCGCAATGTGTGCATTAATTCTTTGAGAGCTTTCTTAGAAAAGCAAGAAGGTTCCAGGCTATTATATTAAACCTGCGTTAGACTTTTCTGAAGGTGCTAGAATCATAACTTCCTTTAACTAAGAAGACTACTAAATTCTTTAAAAATATTCCACGTTAATTTCAGGAAGTTTAATGAATTTAAGCGGAAAACAATTATTTTCTTTATTTTATTCCCCAAGAAACTTTTAATATCATTAATTCTTGCAAAGATACGTTCGCATCAGAAAATTGCAGTGACAATTGCATCGTCAGGCATTGCTGCTACTTTTTTTAGATGGTAGACGAACAGCACATTCAGCTTTAAAGTTGCCTATTAGATATTCATAACAAACAAAATGCAATGTGTAACATTTAAGAAAAAAAAAACGTGGAATGGCTGTAGTGTTGCAAGAGAGGAGTGAAATTAAAATTTCGGATAAGTGTACTATGGCTCATGAGTAAAAGCATTCTTTCGAAGCACATCATAAGATTGTGCAAGATTTGAACGGCACCGATAAACTTTTAGGCGAAATTGTCTGAATACTGTCTGGGGACTTCCGGCAGACATTACCAGTTATTCCGATGAAATCAACGCATGTTTCAAACAATCGTTTTTATAGCGTAATGTCGAGATAATGCGATTGGCCATAAACATGCGAGTATAAACGCAAAATAATCTAATCCCTGAAGTATTTTCTAAGCAATTGCTGGGTATTGGAAACGGTGAAATTGAACTGTATCAAAATAAACAGTACAACAAATAGACAGATATTTTCTACACTGCCGTTCAGACGAAAAGTGAACTAATTGATAGTCTATTCCCAGATAAATTAGCCTTTTTTAAAATCATAATTGCCTCTGTAATCGCGCTGGTTTTGTAGCAGTTTTGGTTTCGGTAAACATTCTCGAACAGACAGGAATATTTGTGGATCGTCAATTGTCGACTGTCAAATACATATCCCTATGCATGTCACAAATTGTATTTATTGGTCACACAAAGTCATTGGGAGTTGATACTTTCTAATGCAGGTTTGACGTAAGGAGAAACAGTATTCGTCAACTGTTTAAAACAATTTTGACGACATTTTATCTAACACAATCATCATTTTTTAAAGAGAAACTATATAACTTTCACGTTTGAAGACGTATTTCATAAAGTTTACCAAACACACAAATATTTAAATCCAGATTTTACACCAGAGATAAATATGAAGCTTTAGTTTTAACTGAAGGTTTTTGCGTTTCAATTTCAAATTTGCCACTTAGTTATTATTATATGCCGTCACCTGACAGTTGGGCCACCGACTTAGTTAACACTGATTTTCAACCTATAACAACAGAGCAATGACGCTGTCTTAGCTACAATTATTGCGAATAATGGGCCATTACTGACGGCTGGAAAAAAAAGCTCCCCATTGATGCTGAACAAGTCTATACAGTTGTCGATGAAAACAAAGCAGTAAACATTCCAACTGAATTTTTAAATTCCCTGGATACACCAGGAATGCGACTAGACGATTTCCGGTTGAAAATTGGCTCAACAATTTATTCTTTTTCGCGATTTAAACCCACCTAAATTTTGCAACGGTACACGTTTCTTCATCAAAAGTCAACAATTTTGTCGGGAAAGTTTAAAGGAGAAATGTTTGTGTTGCCACGTAATCCATTAATAGCGTCATAATTTTCAAACACATTTGAAAGGCTTCAATTTTATTCGTTTAGCTTTTGCAAAGACCATAAATAGATTTCAAGAACAAACAATGTTTTCTTTCGGTTTGGACAAATATTTCTCTTATGTGCAACCGTATATCACCTACTCACACGTGGAAAGTTATCATACTTTTCGTATTAGCAAAAGACTGGTTAAGCAAGAACACTGCGCACAACTTAGTGCTTAGATAATTTTCAGTTTTCGAGTAACAGAAACAATAGTTCGAAGTCAATGTTATCTACTTCATTGAAAAAATTTAATTTTTATATGTTTTTAATTTAGTTAGTGTATTTTGTAAAGAAGTTATTGATTACAAACTATAGAGAAAGCTGAGGTGAATAAAATGTAGTGTAGAATCTAAAAGTGTATGGTGGTTTACGCTTAGTTTCTACATTCGGTTATTTTAAAATTAGTTTCGATATTTACTATCACTTTCAAGTTATTTTTGCTTTTTTTTTTTTGGCCGAAGTCATACTTACAAAATTTACTAAGCGTAAGTATAGTGCTTTTTCCATAGAAAATTTAGTTAGTACTTACTGAATTCAATAAGTACTTTCTTCAGCCTGTACTGTAAAAAAAAAAAAAAAAAAAATCCGAGACGTTACTGAGTAAAAATTTTCGATACTTGCTTGCAGTTCTGGCTAAGCTTTGACTATGTTTGCATTACTGCTTATAGAAGTTCCTTGATAAATCAGAAAGGTGCTAAGCTTTTTTTTTTGTATCCCTTCCTAAGTTCACACTAAATTTCCAGAAACACGACTAACTTCAAACGGGAAGATCTTCGAATTTTTCAAGATTCTTCCGAGATGATTTCAGGAATGTTATTAACTTTTATCGGAAAACTTGCCGGGTTTTGGCATAACATGTTACTGGTAGAAATTGGCCACATCAGCTGCCCATAATTTTCCAGGAACATTAAGGAATCGATTTTACATTGAATCACGCCCATTATCAATCTCATATGTTTTAAAATCGGCTATACTATTTTAAGCTCTATTAAAAATATTTATTTGATTCTATCAAAATAATGAGTAAAAGTTTATTTTAATCCAATTTCTTTGCCACAGCAACGCGTGGCTGGGTTAGCTAGTAAGAACTATATAATGTGGCCTGCGGCCGCCCCTTGCTTCGGCCGCCCTTGTGCGGCGCACACTCTGCACACCTGCTAGGATCGGCCCTGCCCAAAAATAACCGACTGGATTCAAAACTAATTCACTCTGTTATGTTTAGTCATTTTTATCTGGCCAAAAAAAAAATATGAGAACTCACACAGCGAAATCTTATAAAACAAAATAACAATATTTTAGGGTTTCAATGTTATAGGGGTGCCTCACCAGTTGAGGGTTAAGAAAAAAATAATAAATAAATAAAAATATTTTACATCGGTACAAGCACGAATGATTTCCACTTTTTTAAGGGCTTTTATGATGCGATCGTTGCTATAGAAACGAGACCATTCACTAGGATGAAAGTGCTCATAAATAAGTAAAAGGACTCGGAGCTGAAAATAGCACATGATGTAAATGTGAAAGCAAACAAGTCATTTTTCACAACAGCAACTGCAAAAAGGCCCAAACACCTGAGCTTAACAATTGATATTTCCTTGAAGTAAACAATGTGCGTCATATTATTTGCTTTGTATACAAACCGTCTCTGACAAGTAACCCTACCCAAGTGTAAATTGAAGTAAAACTTTGCACATCGATAAGAACACTTGAAAATATTAAACTCGTGGTTTTTTATATTTTTTTTTCTCGTCAACAAACACTTTTAACGAGGTGAAATGTACCCCTAAATTTTGAATAATTGGGAATCAGAGGGTACAATATATTCTTTTATTTTAAATTGTAGTTACAAAAATTCAAATAATGATTGAAAATTCGAAAAAACTAAATAAACTAAAGTTGATGTGTTTCAGTTTTTTTCTGAAAAAACTATTAAAACGGGTAAACCATCCTTTGCAATATTACTCCGTCACGGTGAATGACCCTAAAACAAATCTATCGCAAGAAGGACATGTTACATATCAAGAGAAATCTTTATTTTTTTGATTTACAATATGTTTTGCATTTTTATTCTGCTATAATTAGGAGAGACGTTAGTCATTTGCCAAAATTCATTTTTTTCGGACATTTTGAGTTTTTTACTTCCTTTTACAAAAAAGGAAGTATTGTATTCGCGAAAAAATTTTCACTCAAAAATCGCCCTTAATTTCCATTTTGCTCACCCCCAAATGAATGTTGAGTTTTTTTTTCGATTCGACCACATGCGGAAAAGTGCCTAAGAATGTATAGACACGCGAAATATCCATTTTGACCATCACCGAGGTAATTACAACGACTTTTCTCGTGACGTCTGTATGTATGTGCGTCTGTGTGTATGTGCGTATGTGCGTATGTATCTCGCATAACTCAAAAATGGTATGTCCTAGAAAGTTGAAATTTGGTACATAGACTCGTAGTGGGATCTAGTTGTGCACCTCCTATTTTGGTTGCATTCGGGTGTTTCTAAAGGGGTCTTTTGCACCTTTTTGGGGGGAAATCATTGTTAATTTCGATGCAAACTCAAGTGGTGTTATAATTTGGCGGTCACTTGGCGATATATCGCCAGTCTTTTGGTTGCCAAGTTTTGTCGCCAACTTGGCGAAAAATTTGGCGATTTTTTTTTTTTTAATTCTGCTTTCAATGTGGCCATTGCTAGTGATATTTAAAGAGTTAGAGAGAGAATCCCATTAAAATTGCAATAATAGGGAAATAGCATTAAATTGGTGTAAAAGGAAGTCATGTGATGCACACATCAGCTCGTTTACTGGGTTATATTTCAAACAGTTTTTTCAAATAGAAATCTAAAAATTGGCAGGATTTACTTATCTTGTCCTATGTGTCCATTATGGCAAATTTTATTAAAATCGGAAACGGTGAGGTTAAGAATGTGATTTTTCTGACATGGAATTGCTCATGGCCAAGTAGCCGCGCGACGGGGTGAGATTGCAAGGAATGGTTTACCCCTATATAAATATGTTCAGAAAAATCCCGAAACATGTCAACTTCACTTTTTGTTAAGTTTTTTCAAATTGTCAATCATTATTTGATTTTTTGTTTTTGAAATTTAAAATGAAAGCATACATTGTACCCTCTAATTCCCAATTATCCGATATTTAGGGGTAAATTTCACCACGTTTGAAGTGTTTACTGCTGATAAAAAAAATCATGGGTTCAATATTTTTAAGTTTTCTATCGATATGCGAAGTTTTATTCCAATCGCGCGGTGATTCACACTTGGGTGGGGTTACTTGTGAGCTATATCTGTATAGAACAGCGGTTAACAACCGGTGGTTCGCGAACCTCTAGAGGTTCGCGAGAGGTTTTCAGGGGGTTCGTGAAAAAAATATTGTAATGGCAGAGTTTTAACATGCCTGTTACTGATGAAGTCTCATGTTCAAGCGGTTTCAAGCATATTTTTCTCCTTTTTTATTCATTTTGATTTCACATATTCGATATTAGCATGAAAATATTTGCATACAATATTTTACATTTAAAGAATTTAGCCTGTTATTGCAAAGCGCCGATTTTAGCGCTTTCATTGAGAATGATAGCCCTGAAGCCATGCTCAAAAAGCTCTACTTGTGAATACTATGTTCTCAGATGAAAGAATTTGAAAGCTTTTGATCGGAAAAGTTGATCAAACTTGATGAAAACATTACATGAAGCCAGAGTGGGAAAATTTTAATTGCATGAACAATTAAAGATTAACAATTCATTAATTGGTAAACGTAACCACAACAAATAACAATTGATCAATTGTAATTGTGGAAAATTACAATTAAAGATTAATTAATTGTTAATTGTAGTTTGCTACAATTAACAATTGTCAATTGTTTTGTGAATTTTAATTAAAACTAACTCTTAAAAAATTACTGGTTTTGTATAATATACTGTACAGGCGAAGACGACAGGTCTACCGGGGATGTGGACGCTGGACGGGTACCATATATTACTATCTATTTAAATACACATGTTAGCAACTAATAAAAGATCAATGTTCAACGGTAACTTTATTACGAGTAATAAATTAGTTACTGCAGCATATGACTTTTCTCAAAAAATCTTATGGCTCCAGCGAAATTTCCTCAGAAAAGGTATATTTCAACTAAAAATTCAAAAACCATTTCCCCCCTCCCTTTTTTTTATTAATAAAAGTCTAAATTTCATCTGAGAGAAATTTCAGAAATGTATCTTAATTAGTACATGATTTAAAAAATAATAATAAAATAAAATAAAACAGAGCGGTCTCTGAGACCTCACGTCCCCTGTTATATCCTTCTTTCTCACCTTCCCTGTTTTAAGTTAAACTAAAACAATGATTTACACAAACTTAAAACACTTAATTAAAACACAAACATTTACGTATGGAAAAAGCCTGCCTGGACGAGACTCGTTCACGCGGCGAGCAGGATATCTCAGCACTGAACGAAAAAACGGAATTGAATAATACTTTGGACTCTGTACCCTGCGCTGTATCTATTGATACATAAAGTTAATTGTTAGTTTTAATTGATTCATAAAACAATTAAAAAAATTAATTGCAATTATTTTAATTGTGAGAAACGATTAACGTACATTAATCCAATTAATATAATTGCAAAGGGCAATTCATAGTTCAATTGCAATTTAATTGCAATTGATTTAATTGCAATTACTTTTTTAATCAATTAACAAGGCAATTGAAGAAATAATTAATGCCCAACACTGCATGAAGCATATGCGAGCGTCCCAAATGTTTTGAAGTTTAGTTTCTTTACCATTTGAGTCCGACGAAGAGTTATCACTCTTCCCGTGTGTTGAGTCAAAAATGCATAGAAGTAAGATCGCGCTGTTTGTTACTATAATTTTCACACGACATAGACTACAATTTTTTTCGAGCTTTATTGTCGAAAAAGAGAAAGAATGGCTATCAACCCAAAAATACAACAGGAGGTATAGAAAATTAATTACTTTAGAAAATTTTCGTGGGTGAAAGTTTGGCAGTGTGAGGTTTACGCAGTAAAAATAAAATCAACGGAATTTAACCATGCAACTTAACTTGCGCTATATTTAAACAAGGAATTTATGAGATTTGTGTAGAAAATTTCAATTGTAGTAAGTGAGCTTAAAATACTTGTTTTGTTAAAAAACCATTTGTGTAAAAATTTGTGTAAATGCGTATATTGAAAAATAGACGCTTCTATTGTTTTTCAATATACGCATTTTACTCCGCACTTAGAGCGTAATTATAAGAAAATTCTTCAGCAATCAAACGATTAATATGCGCAGTATATCCTTATGAAACATCTAGGCTCGTAGTTCTTTTCAAGAAGTCTTAAACCTGGAGATCTTTCTCATTTTACTAGAAGAAAAAAGTTCATTTAGTTAATCTGAGACAGATCCCTGAAGGATATTTTAAAGATCATTCTTTAATTGACTTCTTCTGATTTAGTGATAGAGATAAATATGCCCTTGTGTCAGAAAAATTTCAGCCAAGCTCTGAACTCTTTGTTCCACAAATATTCCATTATTATTTTTTTTCAAAGTAGATTAAGCCAAACACTGAATAATCACTGTGTGTGTGTGTTTTTATTTTTATATTTTGGTGAATTTGTTTTGTATTCATATTTTTGTGATCATTTTAGTACGTAGCAATATTTGTTAATCTATATTTTGCAATTATGTTTTCGTTCTTGTTATAAAGTACATAGCAGCATCAAATAAAAAAAAAATCTCCCAAATTTTATTGTCTCTGTGTGTGTGTGTGTGCACGTTTTTTTTTTTTTTTTTTGCTTGGTTCTTATTACCTAGTACCCAATGGGTTCGCCAACTTCCTTCGGAGTTTGGATGGGGTTCGCAAGGGGGAAAAGGTTGGGAACCACTGGTATAGAAAATGCAGATTTTAAGAGAAGTAAATAGAATTTGGAATCTGTTGAATAATATGACATCAATGAATGTTGAGATTTAAATCTTCTAATCGGCAAAAACGTGTCTAAAAGTGTCAGCCATTTTTTGTTACTGCATACACGATGATTAAAAAAAAAAATTAAAATGCTATACACCTCTCCAAACAGAAATTAACTCGTCCAAGGTGAGACGTTTCATTTATCAGAGCCATATTATACCTTCTTCTCCAAAAGTTTTGACAAGTTTTTGTGGCTTCCAAAGAAAAATAGGCGTAGGGGGGGGGGGAGAACACCCTGCAATAAGTGCCTTTCTTAAAATGAAAAAATTCCGCCCCCTTTAATAAGTTCTATTTATTATCAATAGTTTTTTTTTTCTGATTTAGCTAATTACAGTATCCGGCATAAACCTCTCGTACTTGAAGAGGGCGCTGTATGAGTTGTGGGGGGTGATACCGTGGTGGAAGTGGTGTCGACTTATAGCAGTATATGTGTCATTTGCAGTGGTAGCGACGGCACAGTTCGGTAAGCATCGTCATGTGTTTCTGGAGGAGCATATATGCCCGATTTTTGATCACTACTCATCAGCAAGAACTTTGGATTCCGTTTTAACTTGACTAACACGATCTTGCTCGGTTAGAACAACTATCCAAGTTGCAAGCATCACTGTACTGTGGTATCCTGGGAACGGGGCAGCTGATGATTATGAACAATAAGAATTTTACATTTGAGCCATAGAGAGAAAAAGTGATTAAGTCAATAAAATAAGATTTTGATTAACTGAATGATTTTGTACTCAATTTTACACAAAACACTACTGTTGTCCCGTTTTACGATGACTGTTTACCGGTGAATGGTTGAAACTTGACTTTCACCTCTTTCGCAAGAAGTAGAATGAGGTTTAAACGAATTTCAGTCTGTGTAAATACAAATTATAAAAAAATTGACTCTCATCACTTTTGCTCTCAACGGCTCATACACCAATGCGTTAAAAATAAGAACTGCACCTGCAATAGCCTGGATAGTTCCTGAAACGGTGAATACAGATTTCCTGAAGACACTGCGAATGCAGCAACAAGAGAGTGATGTCAAGAGGGTGAAAGACATTAACCCGAGACCACAAACAAAGAGAACGAGGGCCGCTTTCCAGAAATTCGGGAACGCTTCTGAAGACATGCTGAAGCTGGTGACAAAAGGAGCACAAGTCTCAGTAAACAACTGATCGATTTCGTGCAGTTTAATGCAGCCGTTGTAAAGACCTAAAATGGGAAAAAAAATTTGAGATGAATGTGAACATTTATTTTGCAAACAAATCCATTATAAATTTTTTACTTACAGAAGGAAAATCGCAACAGAGTATTGCTCTAAAAGCAAGATGCTTGATGTCAGACGAGTTCATTTATGTTTGAGTTGAAAAGTAAAAAATTCGTGTATTTTTTTGACAACGCTAATAACCGTTATTGGTACAACAAACCGACTTTCTTCACCGTTATTTTACCAAATGAAATCTTTCAATACCTCTCACATCGGAAGTTATCTTATCACAGCCACACTATCAAAGAATCAGTGAGTAAGGCTGTACTTTTTCTGAGGGGGAAAAATCAGGAAATGGATCGTTTCCCTGCAAATGACCTATTGTATTTTTCTGTATCAATAAAAAAATAAATACTGAAATAATACAGCATGCATGCCAAACTTGGCAATTCAAAAACTTTTTCTGGTACGTACAGTTTCAGTTTAACTAATAGACTTTTTTTTGGACCATTTTTCAAAAAACTGTTGTCTTTTTTTTTCTTTACCAATTTTGAGATAAATAGTTGACTAAATATGATAGTAGCAACTTCAAAAAAAAGAGAATACAGTTTAAGGATTTTTAGTTATGTTATCTTGGGTTTTCTTGCATAGACCTTAGAAATATTATCAGCCCAATCTTGGGTTTGATGAGTAACACCATTGGCAACGCTACTGCGGGGTTTTAAATTTTCGAGAAAGAAATTCGATTCTTTTCTCCTTCAAATCAAATTTAGAAGCTTCCAATACTATTAAGAAAACATTTTTCCAAATATAAAATCAAAAACGAAGATTTGGAATATTTTGCGGAGATATGTTGGGCTAATAATTACCTGGTAATTCTATATTCTGAAAGAAAGACTCTCCACTATTCGAAAATGAGCAGCCATTTGTGAAATAGTGAAGCGAAATTGCAAACTATTAATGATGAAAAGAGATATAGCTTAGGTTGAGATGCATCAGTAGATAAATTTTAAAATCAAAATACGATACATGAGTTTTCAAAGTGCTCCATTTTGCACCTAAACCTTGAAATGTACTTGCTAATTGAAACCGTGTGGGGGAAAAAGACTCAACCTTAGTCAAAAATGAGCAGTCATTAGAGAAATAATGAAACGAAATTGGAATTTATTTAAAAAAAACGTATTTTAGGTATAGATGCATCAGTCGATAAATTTGAAAATAAAATACGATATATGTGTTCTCAAAATGTCCCATTTTGCATCAAAACTTTGAAATGTACTTGGAAATTGAGCATGATCGGCAGATAAAATGTATTACGAGACATTAAAGAGGGAACTACCCCTTTTATTTTTCTACTTTCCCTCTCTCTCTCTCTCTGATAAGAATTATTGATAAATGAAGTTTGAAACCAAATCTAGAATCTTGCCAATCGAGCGGGGATTGCCTCAACTTCGAGCCTTCATACTCAGACGAAACTATCAAAGTTTTAATGGATCACTGGGGCTCACTTTCTTAAACTTCGCTTGGATAAACTTTAGAAAGTTGAGGTAGATTTTTCTTACTTTAGATAACATTCCAGACTTTCTGTGAATGAAAAGTTATGAATGGACGAATAGTGTTGAATCTTTCTGTTGTAAGTGTGTATGTTTTTGACTTTGCTTTTCATAGATTTTTTTCAGTATTTCAGATGCGGTATGTTAACTGGTCAGGTTTTTTTTTTTTTTTTTTTTTTTTTTAGCAAATACCCTTTTACTTCTGTTTTATTATTTGTTAAAATACTTTGTGTTTTTCTTTTTTTTAAAGTTAGTCTTGGGTAAGTTTACGGAAGTATTAAAATTATTCAAGTTATGCATTGGATCTTATCATATTTATTTCAAAGATGTATTTTGATCCTTCTTGATTTCCTTTTGATGTTCGACAACCGATGAGATGGAATGGTTAACATCCGGTTAGTAGACGGAAAACTACGCATCTGTTACTTAGCAGGGATTCCGGGTTACAAAATTCGAAGTAGAGACACATCGAAATGAACAAAACAGTCGTCTTATATACAATATAATCGTCTTAAATGGCTGCTTGCCAAGTTCACACGGTAGGTTCGCCTTGTAAGTTTACGGAGGTATTAAAATTATGCAAGTAATGCATAATATCTTACAGTATTTTTTCGAAAGATTTATTTTTGATCCCCGAGTTAAGAAGAGGGAGGCTATTCGTTTGGCTTGTGTTCTGTTCAACCACCAGTGAGATGAAAAGACGAAGCTGGCGGGTCGCTAATTTCACACGCTAAACGTGGACGGACTTTTCATGCGTATCATCCATCTTAGTATCTGAACGGTTGAACAGAATTTGATTTTCTTCCTTTTTCTTCGTAAAGGTGAAGGTGATCGAGGATATAGCAGTATGGAGGTGACGTGATCGAGGATGTTCTTAGGCATGATTTATTTGAATAGGATTCTTTTTAAATTTTTAATGCAATATTAATTCTTGTATTACAGAAGTTTCACTTTAGTGTAACAATCATTAAAAAGTTATTACCTTTTAAAAAGCTAGTATAACTGAATTTAAGCTATTTATTACCCTGGTAGCAAAAACAGCGAGACACCATGACAGACTCTTTGACGTCTGCTCTTGAAACGTCATTGTACGCCAAGGGGTCAATGGGTTGAAGTCTATTCAGCAAGCGTTATTTACTCACCTAAAGAAGGTGTAAAGATCTCATCATCGGAATGAGACTTGCTTCGAGCTCGCAGTTTTCGAGAGGGTCCAATGAGCCAGGTAGGAGTGATGACAGCTGCCACCATTGCTAACGTGGTTGCCATAGTCAGTAATGTCCAAAGAAGCGTCCGCGAGGTGACAATCACATAGCACATGTTGCTCGCACGACATCAATGCCAGGGACGGAAGCTAGACAGAGAAATAACGTATTTCAGCTTAAATAAATTAGAGTTGGACAATAACATCCCATTGTATCGAGGTTCGGTATACCAAGCAAAGCTGATGTACTTAGTATTACGATCTTTCCATTTAGAGCTATATGAAAATCCAGCTTTCTTTAGCTCACGCAGTCTAGTTTTTCACGTTCAACGCCTTTTATAAACATTATCTCTGTGGGTGTCTACAAATGATGTCAAGCTTTAAGCGAGGAGAGGGGTTCGTGAAATTGTGACAAAGGAAGGAAGGGGTTTTTAATTTTAGCGACTTTCAATCAGAAATGGAAGACATCTTACATATGATTTGTAGATGTATGCAGACAGTGAAAGAGCATGATCATTTTCTCGTAAATTCTATAAATTTAGCACTTACCTTTACATTTCGGCAGACCTTAAGCCCTATTATCTCGATAACGAGAGGACGAGAGCAAAGAAATTTTGTGTTAAAAATATGTCTCAAGATGCTCTTTCGATTGCTACCTTTTTGAACTTTTTCATGATTACACTATTCGCGTGGTTCCCTGGTAAGCAACGCAAATACTGAGCTTTATTCAAACGCAATGCAAATAACTCAATACAAAAGTACTTCAAATTAAAGATTGACCACAGAGAGATGGCGGATGACCTTGGAGCGGAAACATCATTTGTATCATCTGTACTAGGTTGTTTGTTATTGCTTTGTACTTGATAGGATCAGAGAGAACGCGCATCTTACTACTCGGCGTTTTCTGGCTGATTCTACCTATTACAAAAGGTACAAATGATGTTTCGGCTTCAAGGTCATCCGAAATCTCTCTGTGGTCGAGCTTTTCCTCCTGAACTTGTCAACAAATGTTTATGCAAAAATTAATACTTATCGAAGTTTTCACGCTTCAAACCAACTTGACTTCATTTCCATTCAGGAGCTGTCCATATAAATCATGTCCCACTTTTTTCAATAAACTTCACCTTCTCCTCCCTGCGTCACAAAGTGACACACTTCATTTTACCCCTCCCTTTGTCACACTGTTTTTTATTATCAAATGCGTTATGTCACACATCTTGCTACCCCCTTCCTCCCCCTTGTCACAAACTATCACAATTAAACAAAATCCCTTCCTCCGTCATTTGTGGACGACTCCTGATTAAATTAGTGCAAAATTCATCGAATATAATGATACTGAACTACAATTTAACACTCAATAAAATTTCCACTAGCACTCACAGCAAGCTAGTAGCTGATGATGTACAGGTTCGAGGGCCCCTTTCGTGTGACACAGAACATTTATCATGCGCACTCTTGAATCCGTTTCGGGGCCCCTATGGTCGTAATGGGCCCCTGATATTTGTGACATGGTAAATACGCCACTGGGGCAATAAACCCCATCCACCCGCCTTGATCAGTGAGTCTGCTTTTTTTGCTTCATGCGTCATCGAGTTGATATTTTTTCTTGCCGTTTATTAACTGAAGAATGATTTTCGGTTCCCCCCCCCTTTTACTGCATTTTTTTCAATTGATGCCAAAGTATTTCTTTTATTTTTAACAAGGACCAAACATGGAACCATGGTGAATAGTAACTTAAATATAAATTCAAAAAGCAAATTTAAGTATTTGCGAGAGGTTAAAAGAGCATAGCATTAATGAAACATTCGAAGAAACGGAGAACAAAGACCTACATGAAGCAGATTTATTGTTCTTGAATAGCGGGAGTTCAAGTGCTAAGCAGTAGCGAATCATAATTGCTATTTCTTTTACTAATAAATGGCAGCACAATAATCAATGCTTCCAGCAAGGCCAACTGGAAACGTTAGGAAGCCGTACCGCAAAGAGCAAAAAGAAAAGGCTTTTTTTTTTCAATGTTAACTCCGTGAAAGTGCAGCGCCCTTTTCCCCAATTTTCAGTCCACAGTGGACATTGGTTAAAGGAAAAGTGAACCATTTTATAGCAGTTTTTCATTCACTTTGACGTCACGAAATGTTTCCTTAGTTTCTTTTTCCTTTTGTACTTTTCCGATGACGGAGTATATATGGAAGATTTCTGAAAGTTGAAAGAAAAGGTACTGAAAACAAAATTTTAAGTTTCTTATGTAAGCTAAAGAAAATTTCTTTTGGGTAAAAATTAAAATAGAAAATAATTTAAGAACTTTTTTCATTTCCATTTTTTTTTTTAATGCCATTTAATACGCAAGAGGCCTATTATCACAACAAGTTTATCTGTGCAGAATATATTTTGTTTTCTTAAAGGAAAGAAGAAGAAAACTTATTCTGCAGCGGGCAGGTAACCAGCAGTATCTGCTTAAATTTGTTTTCTACGTATTTGATGAAACGCGTTCTGTATTCCATACTTACAATAGCGGAATATTGGAATTAGACGTTCTTTTCGCGCTTTTTTTTCAACGGCAAGCTTGTACAATAACTTTTCAAGCAGGCTTGTACAAAAAAGCTAATGTACAATAGAAGACAAAAGTGCAAAAAAAAAAAAAAAAGGAGAAATTTGCAGTTACTGCCCTATACATGCTCACGGAAATATTATTGATTTTACTAAACAATTGCTGCTAATATATCTACTCACGTGTTGCTAAGTAATTGTTCATATTAAACAGAGAAAATATTAGTAGGAGAATGTGAAGCAAAGAGAAATAGGTAAGATAACTTACCTTTTGCAAAAGTAACAAGTTAGATATTTGTATTGAAATTTATAGTACACAAGGAAAGAACAATGCATTTTATAACAAAACTTGCATTGAAATATTAGTTTTCATTTCTGCCAGCAAATTTGTGCTTCAAAAAATTCCTCATCCCAGGGCAAAAGTGAAAATCAAATGAATGAACAAAAAAAAAAAAAAAATGAATTGATAAAGGAATAATAATAAAACATTAAACGAACGAATAAGAAAATTGAATAAATATATGAGGGGAAAAAATAAATGAATAAAATAGTGAATGAATAAGAAAATATATATGTTAAGGAATGAATAAATAAGAGAACTAATAAATGATGGAATGTGAATTATTTAATTAATTATTTAATAATAAGTGAAGTAATAAATGAAAGAACATGAATGAACAGAGAATTAATTAATGAATGAATACGCAAGTGATTTTTATATGAATGGATAATTAATTAATAATAAGTGAAGTAATAAATGAAAGAACATGAATGAATTAATGAATGAATACGCAAGAGTGATTTTTATATGAATTTATTAGCAAACGGAACCATTTCACTTTGCCTCGAGTGCACTTCACAAATTGTAACAGACATTTAAAATGAAAACATACCTACTGCTAATTAAATAAGCACTGCAGAGAATAACTGTAGATTTCAATTAATATTTAAAATATTAATGACAAAAATGCTATAATTTTATGGTAAAAAAATGATATTCAGTAAACCACAAAATATTACAACACGTGTATGAAATTTTGAAAGTGAATTATTATGCGATATACCTTGATCGCTAGAGGTTGGAGCTATTTATTTCTTAGCTGGAATCAACTGTGAGTTGAAGAACGTAGTTGAAATATTGCTGGATAGATAGCGCTGCACACTGAAAATATTTTACCATAATACTTTCCCCCGTTATTTAACTTTATCCCACACTCCCCAATATATTGCAATTCCAAAAAATAATTATAAATCCGCCCCTTAATGTTTTCTGCAGTTTTCCTGTCCATTTCAAAATCTCTACTTTCCTAATTATTTCTCAGTAACGTTCTGTAGAAACGTACTAGAAGTACATTAGCTAACTTACTGGGGACATAAATTTAATTTTAGATTTTATTGTTTAACCTTGGAGACTCTTTCTGAGAAGCAACCACACGAAATCCACTATCGTCAGAGATTCTCGTAAGTTTTGGATTAGTTTCTCCCAATTTCTATCCGTTGATAAAACTGCTGTCGGGTTCACGGAAGACTGATTTTCGTATTTTGATAACGGAATTAATCCGATGTTTACTGTTGGGTTCAGTTCGGGGGGTCTGAAGGTATCGAAAACACATGAATTTGGTCCTGTTTAGAAGTTTCTGTCGATTCTTTCGTATTATGACTTTCCAGATTTTTATTCCTGCTTGTTTTGGGCGTTTTAGAAGTAAAGAAAGATGAAACAGGTAGTAACATATAATTTATTAGAAGAATTTTTAAATGAAAACAGTAGTAAATCTAAATTTTCAAAAACTGATGTTTAAATACGTTTACTGGCCAACCATTTTTTATAACTATTTAAAAAACTAAATGCAATAGTATCAAAAACTAACTTACAATCACAGTTTATTATGTGAAAAGGGCAAAATATGCCATGTATCCAAATAGATTTTGAGTGAGCCTCCCCTCCCCCCCAAAAAAAGCCAAATTGATGTTAGTCACCAGTGAGGTTTGATTGATTTTAAAGCTTAGATATGTTAACCTAGGGGTTCTTAAATTTTTTCGACTAGCGGCACCCTTTAAAGATTTAGAATTTTCTCACGGCGCCCTAGTCCATCTCTATTAGCTAATTAGTCGTTATTTTCAGGGGGTTTACTCCACACCTGAGCACAGTTCATGCACGAATGTTCAGCATATGCAGCGCAGGATCATTCCTCCTCCAAATTACTCCAGAGTTATGTTATAAGGACAATTGTTTACAAGGCGAACTACGGTCCTATCGCACTACAATCTACTTTTCTAGGTTATTAAATCTCGGGGGAATATGACGGCACACAACGACATTTTTCTTTTTGAATTTGTCGACTACATAATTAGGTTTCAAGAACAGTATGCAACTTTTTTTTTAAATTCTAGTTTAACTTCAGGGAACCATGTAAAAACAAAATTTACCGTAAAATAAGATCAGTTGGTTTTGACATCACTCTTCTGCAACAACTTTTGCTAAACTGTGGCACTTTTGCCTAATATTTAAAAATATCTTGTTGATAACGCTTTATCATCAGTTAGGCTTTTTGATGACGATGAAAGATGATCTAGTGAACCTTGGTTACACTGTATCAAAAAATGGAGGATTGCCTTACTGGTCAACCGGGGAACCGAAAATTATTTGGCGCATTTACCTTACATATACATTGATACCACGGACACTTCGCGGCACCCCAAGGTTCTTCCTACGGCACCCTCGGGTGCCACGGCACCCAGTTTGAAAACCCCTGTGTTAAGATGATATAAGACTTACGTGGAATCAGTAACGTTGAATGCAATCTTAGAAACAGATAACTCATTTAAGGAATAACCAGTGACGTGTTTCAAACAACCATCTGCAATGTATGCAATATACATATAGCCCTGTTATGACAACCAGAGATTGCAGTTTCGTCCTTGTTATGGACTCGTAAGTCTGGAATAATTAATAAACGACCTGGTTGCAAATGAACTCTCATTCTAGCTGACATTACAAGCAAACTAATGGCTAAAATTAACTTAACACACTAGAGAGTGAACGCAAACATAAGGTGGTTCATCTGAAAAATGAAGAGGAAAGCTTAGGCAATAAACAGTAAGTTACCACCCTTAAGCCAGGGCTGAGGCATAACTACATGAAATATACCGACAGCGGGGTTATGACTTCCAGCGACTGCCTTTTCGTCTTTATTCTGAACTCATCAGGCTGGAATAGTCTGTAACGAGCGGGTGGCAGATGCTCTCTCATTCAAGCTGAGATCACCAACAAACTGGTAGCTAAGATTAATTTAGCATTCCGTCAACGAAACTACGTCTCTGGATGTCATAACTGGGCTGTTGGTGTATTGCAAATAGTTCTGTCTTAGCCCTGGCTTACATGCGGTGAGTGACTGTTTATAAGCATCTGACTTTTTAACTCCTATAAGCATAAATTTAGTTGAAGAAGACGTAGCATGTAGTGTTTTTTACTATTCGAGAATGAGTTCATTTTAAAACGTTTACTTTTAGTTTACGTTCTATTTGAATAACTACTGTCCACCTCTGAGAAGTTGAGCTATGGCCTTGAGTAAGTCCATTTCTTTCAAGGGAGAGCAATCAGTGAGAAGAGGAATTGTTAGGCGTAGAGTTGGGCAATTGGGCTACCACTGCAACTCTTTTATTGGCGGGAAAATCCTGTACCTCTTGCAGCTTTCTTACTTGCGAATAGTAATATTGTTCGCCAAATGGGCAAAAACACTACAATTTAAATCCGCAAGTGCTTAAGCCGTTTTTCCTTACCCCTATTTCAACTGATGGAATCGTTTTATCGGTGGGTCAATGGAGCTCAACTTGATGGAGGTGGACAGTATAAGGTGTTTGTTGGGGAAATGATTAAAAATATATCACTCACTAGCGACAATAGTAACACATCTCAAGAAAATAAATAAATAATAAATATAATTAAATAAACTAAAAAATAAATGAAAAAAACAGCATTGGAGAAAACCCCGGTTTTTACGAAGACAGCTTTTACCTATTTTATTCTCAAATGCTACAATATATGCAAAACATTTTTGATATGTTTAGTGGCTAGTTTTTTGTAGCCCAAATTAGTAGTGTGAAATTTGAAGTGTTTGTGTAGTGTGAAGTCATGAAATTTATATAATGTGCTATTATTAATTCTACAGTTTACACGCCAGTGTGTTCCAGTTAAACAAACTAACTATGTGCCAAAATGGTGTCGGGAAATGGCTTTCAATTCAGATTTTAAAACTATAACGGTAATTTTTGAGATGTGCCACTAATTGTCACCGGTATAAAATTTAAAGTAAAATTTGCTTTTTTAAAATTTTCTTTTGAGTCCGTTAGAGCATGATTCAAATTCACAATGTCCACGCTCTGCTTTTGATTTTATATCAGTTGCTAAACTTTTCTGGTTGAGATTGATCTTTTTAATTGATCTCATTGATCTTTTTTTTTTTTTTTTTTTTTTTTTTGCACTGATATTTCTGTGCGATATTATTTTTTTACCATGCTGTATATCCTCAAATAGAGCACTGCATATGTCAAAAAGTAACAAGACCAAAATTATAACGTATAAAGTAATACATTTATTTACCTTGAATATTTTGAAAGACTCTTGTGCATTTACAAAAGGACCATACAGAGGACCTCTGAATCATGGAGGATCCCAGTTTTCAAACTTCCTGCAAGTATTTTTAAAATTTTAGCATTTTTAATACATTCTTTGTCAAAACCCTTCAAGCTGGAAGCTTATATTACGTACTCGTGGTTTGTACATGATTACCGCATTAAATAAGGCTTGAAGGGTTAAAAATAAATAAATAAGGAGAAAGAGATTCCCAAACATTCCTTATTTGAACTACACGAAAAAAAAAAATGCCTGTCTACTAGAAAATCTTTAAAGGTCGAAGTTTTCTAATAAGGGGCGATTCATTAATTACGTAAGGGTCCCGAGGTGGAGGAGCGGTTGGAAAAATCTTTACATACATTACTTTGCGGGGGGGGGGGGGAGAGTGCCAAACCCATTCTTACGTAATATTTTCCAAGTAGATGTTTTACATTAGAGATCGCACGGTCACGTGGTTTGGCAGGGATCTATTTCATTTGTGTCTGGAAGGTAAAAAACGTATTAGGATGCGATGTTTTTTATTTGTTTTTTTAAAGAAGTAATAGTGTAAAATATAATAAAAGAATCGCACTACGTATGGCATGTTTTATTTTTTAATTAATATCGCATCAAAGACAAAAAAAAAAAAAGAGAAAGTTACTTTTTTTACAAAGAAGGAATTGTGTAAAATATAATAAAAGAATCGCACTATGTACGGCATTTTTTGTTTTTAATTAGTATCGCATCATTTACAAAATAATGTCGAAAAAACTTTCAGTCTAGATTCCAATGTTTAATACATATTTTTTTTTATCCAAAAAGGTTTAATTTAATAATAGTGAATTTAATAACGATTTCGTGATGTAAGATTCGTTATTTCATTATTTTGAAAAACGAAATGGGATCTTACGTAAGAATAGGGGGAGGGGTTTGAAAAATCTTATGTACCCTTACATGGGGCAGGGGGGGTCAAAAATTGCCAAAATAGTCCTTACGTAATTAATGAATGGCCCCTCGATA
>NC_072740.1:126402591-126455642 GCF_026930045.1 Uloborus diversus
TTGGCTTGTGTTCTGTTCAACCACCAGTGAGATGAAAAGACGAAGCTGGCGGGTCGCTAATTTCACACGCTAAACGTGGACGAACCTTTCATGCGTATCATCCATCTTAGCATCTGAACGGTTGAACAGAATTTGATTTTCTTACTTTTTCTTCGTAAAGGTTACGTGATCGATGATATAGCAGTACGGAGGTGACACGATCGAGGATGTTCTTAGGCGTGATTAATTTGAATCGGATTCTTTTTTAATATTTAATGCAATATTAATTCTTGTATTACAGAAGTTTCACTTTAGTGTAACAATCATTAAAAAGGTATTACCTTTTAAAAAGCTAATATAATTGAATTTAAGCTATTTATTACCCTGGTAGCAAAAACAGCGAGACACCATGACAGACTCTTTGACGTCTGCTCTTGAAACGTCATTGTACGCCAAGGGGTCAATGGGTTGAAGTCTATTCAGCAAGCGTTATTTACTCACCTAAAGAAGGTGTAAAGATCTCATCATCGGAATGAGACTTGCTTCGAGCTCGCAGTTTTCGAGAGGGTCCAATGAGCCAGGTAGGAGTGATGACAGCTGCCACCATTGCTAACGTGGTTGCCATAGTGAGTAGTGTCCAAAGAAGTGTCCGCGAGGTGACAATCACATAGCACATGTTGCTCGCACGACATCAATGCCAGGGACGGAAGCTAGACAAAGAAATAACGTATTTCAGCTTAAATAAATTAGAGTTGAACAGTAACATTCCGTTGTATCGAGGTTCGGTATTATCAAGCAAACTAATGTACCGAATATCACGGTCATTCCACTTAGAGTTATATGAAAATTCACGTTTCTTCAGTTCACGCAGTCTAGTTTTTCACGTCCAACGCTTTTTATAAACATTATCTATATGGGTGCCCACAAATGATGTCACGCTTTGAGGGAGGAGGGGGGTTCGTGAAATTATGACAATTTGTGACAACGGAAGGGAGGGGTTTTTAATTTTAGCGAGTTTCAATCAGAAATGGAAGACATCTTTCACATGATTTGTAGATGGATGCAGACAGTGAAAGAGCATGATCATTTTCTCGTAAATTCTATAAATTTAGCACTTACCTTTACATTTCGGCAGACCTTAAGCCCTATTATCTCGATAACGAGAGGACGAGAGCAAAGAAATTTTGTGTTAAAAATATGTCTCAAGATGCTCTTTCGATTGCTACCTTTTTGAACTTTTTCATGATTACACTATTCGCGTGGTTCCCTGGTAAGCAACGCAAATACTGAGCTTTATTCAAACGCAATGCAAATAACTCAATACAAAAGTACTTCAAATTAAAGATTGACCACAGAGAGATGGCGGATGAACTTGGAGCGGAAACATCATTTGTATCATCTGTACTAGGTTGTTTGTTATTGCTTTGTACTTGATAGGATCAGAGAGAACGCGCATCTTACTACTCGGCGTTTTCTGGCTGATTCTACCTATTACAAAAGGTTCAAATGATGTTTCGGCTTCAAGGTCATCCGAAATCTCTCTGTGGTCGAGCTTTTCCTCCTGAACTTGTCAACAAATGTTTATGCAAAAATTAATACTTATCGAAGTTTTCACGCTTCAAACCAACTTGACTTCATTTCCATTCAGGAGCTGTCCATATAAATCATGTCCCACTTTTTTCAATAAACTTCACCTTCTCCTCCCTGCGTCACAAAGTGACACACTTCATTTTACCCCTCCCTTTGTCACACTGTTTTTTATTATCAAATGCGTTATGTCACACATCTTGCTACCCCCTTCCTCCCCCTTGTCACAAACTATCACAATTAAACAAAATCCCTTCCTCCGTCATTTGTGGACGACTCCTGATTAAATTAGTGCAAAATTCATCGAATATAATGATACTGAACTACAATTTAACACTCAATAAAATTTCCACTAGCACTCACAGCAAGCTAGTAGCTGATGATGTACAGGTTCGAGGGCCCCTTTCGTGTGACACAGAACATTTATCATGCGCACTCTTGAATCCGTTTCGGGGCCCCTATGGTCGTAATGGGGCCCCTGATATTTGTGACATGGTAAATACGCCACTGGGGCAATAAACCCCATCCACCCGCCTTGATCAGTGAGTCTGCTTTTTTTGCTTCATGCGTCATCGAGTTGATATTTTTTCTTGCCGTTTATTAACTGAAGAATGATTTTCGGTTCCCCCCCCTTTTACTGCATTTTTTTCAATTGATGCCAAAGTATTTCTTTTATTTTTAACAAGGACCAAACATGGAACCATGGTGAATAGTAACTTAAATATAAATTCAAAAAGCAAATTTAAGTATTTGCGAGAGGTTAAAAGAGCATAGCATTAATGAAACATTCGAAGAAACGGAGAACAAAGACCTACATGAAGCAGATTTATTGTGCTTGAATAGCGGGAGTTCAAGTGCTAAGCAGTAGCGAATCATAATTGCTATTTCTTTTACTAATAAATGGCAGCACAATAATCAATGCTTCCAGCAAGGCCAACTGGAAACGTTAGGAAGCCGTACCGCAAAGAGCAAAAAGAAAAGGCTTTTTTTTTTCAATGTTAACTCGTGAAAGTGCAGCGCCCTTTTCCCCAATTTTCAGTCCACAGTGGACATTGGTTAAAGGAAAAGTGAACCATTTTATAGCAGTTTTTCATTCACTTTGACGTCACGAAATGTTTCCTTAGTTTCTTTTTCCTTTTGTACTTTTCCGATGACGGAGTATATATGGAAGATTTCTGAAAGTTGAAAGAAAAGGTACTGAAAACAAAATTTTAAGTTTCTTATGTAAGCTAAAGAAAATTTCTTTTGGGTAAAAATTAAAATAGAAAATAATTTAAGAACTTTTTTCATTTCCATTTTTTTTTTTAATGCCATTTAATACGCAAGAGGCCTATTATCACAACAAGTTTATCTGTGCAGAATATATTTTGTTTTCTTAAAGGAAGGAAGAAGAAAACTTATTCTGCAGCGGGCAGGTAACCAGCAGTATCTGCTTAAATTTGTTTTCTACGTATTTGATGAAACGCGTTCTGTATTCCATACTTACAATAGCGGAATATTGGAATTAGACGTTCTTTTCGCGCTTTTTTTTTCAACGGCAAGCTTGTACAATAACTTTTCAAGCAGGCTTGTACAAAAAAGCTAATGTACAATAGAAGACAAAAGTGCAAAAAAAAAAAAAAAAAAAAAAAAAGGAGAAATTTGCAGTTACTGCCCTATACATGCTCACGGAAATATTATTGATTTTACTAAACAATTGCTGCTAATATATCTACTCACGTGTTGCTAAGTAATTGTTCATATTAAACAGAGAAAATATTAGTAGGAGAATGTGAAGCAAAGAGAAATAGGTAACATAACTTACCTTTTGCAAAAGTAACAAGTTAGATATTTGTATTGAAATTTATAGTACACAAGGAAAGAACAATGCATTTTATAACAAAACTTGCATTGAAATATTAGTTTTCATTTCTGCCAGCAAATTTGTGCTTCAAAAAATTCCTCATCCCTGGGCAAAAGTGAAAATCAAATGAATGAACAAAAAAAAAAAAAAAAAAAAAAAGAATTGATAAAGGAATAATAATAAAACATTAAACGAACGAATAAGAAAATTGAATAAATATATGAGGGGAAAAAATAAATGAATAAAATAGTGAATGAATAAGAAAATATATATGTTAAGGAATGAATAAATAAGAGAACTAATAAATGATGGAATGTGAATTATTTAATTAATTATTTAATAATAAGTGAAGTAATAAATGAAAGAACATGAATGAACAGAGAATTAATGAATGAATGCGCAAGTGATTTTTATATGAATGGATAATTAATTAATAATAAGTGAAGTAATAAATGAAAGAACATGAATGAATTAATGAATGAATACGCAAGAGTGATTTTTATATGAATGGATTAGCAAACGGAACCATTTCCCTTTGCCTCGAGTGCACTTCACAAATTGTAACAGACATTTAAAATGAAAACATACCTACTGCTAATTAAATAAGCACTGCAGAGAATAACTGTAGATTTCAATTAATATTTAAAATGTTAATGACAAAAATGCTATCATTTTATGGTAAAAAAATGATATTCAGTAAACCACAAAATATTACAACACGTGTATGAAATTTTGAAAGTGAATTATTATGCGATATACCTTGATCGCTAGAGGTTGGAGCTATTTATTTCTTAGCTGGAATCAACTGTGAGTTGAAGAACGTAGTTGAAATATTGCTGGATAGGTAGCGCTGCACACTGAAAATATTTTACCATAATACTTTCCCCCGTTATTTAACTTTACCCCACACTCCCCAATATATTGCAATTCCAAAAAAATAATTTTAAATCCGCCCCTTAATGTTTTCTGCAGTTTTCCTGTCCATTTCAAAATCTCTACTTTCCTAATTATTTCTCAGTAACGTTCCGTAGAAACGTACTAGAAGTACATTAGCTAACTTACTGGGGACATAAATTTAATTTTAGATTTTATTGTTTAACCTTGGAGACTCTTTCTGAGAAGCAACCACACGAAATCCACTATCGTCAGAGATTCTCGTAAGTTTTGGATTAGTTTCTCCCAATTTCTATCCGTTGATAAAACTGCTGTCGGGTTCACGGAAGACTGATTTTCGTATTTTGATAACGGAATTAATCCGATGTTTACTGTTGGGTTCAGTTCGGGGGGTCTGAAGGTATCGAAAACACATGAATTTGGTCCTGTTTAGAAGTTTCTGTCGATTCTTTCGTATTATGACTTTCCAGATTTTTATTCCTGCTTGTTTTGGGCGTTTTAGAAGTAAAGAAAGATGAAACAGGTAGTAACATATAATTTATTAGAAGAATTTTTAAATGAAAACAGTAGTAAATCTAAATTTTCAAAAACTGATGTTTAAATACGTTTACTGGCCAACCATTTTTTATAACTATTTAAAAAATTAAATGCAATAGTATCAAAAACTAACTTACAATCACAGTTTATTATGTGAAAAAGGGCAAAATATGCCATGTATCCAAATAGATTTTGAGTGAGCCTCCCCTCCCCCCCACCCCCCCCCCCCCCCCCAAAAAAGCCAAATTGATGTTAGTCACCAGCGAGGTTTGATTGATTTTACAGCTTAGATATGTTAACCTAGGGGTTCTTAAATTTTTTCGACTAGCGGCACCCTTTAAAGATTTAGAATTTTCTCACGGCGCCCTAGTCCATCTCTATTAGCTAATTAGTCGTTATTTTCAGGGGGTTTACTCCACACCTGAGCACAGTTCATGCACGAATGTTCAGCATATGCAGCGCAGGATCATATCCTCCTCCCAAATACTCCAGTGTTATGTTATAAGGACAATTGCTAATAAGGCGAACCATGGTCCTATCGTACTACAATCTACTTTTCTAGGTTATTGAATCTCGAGGGAATATGACGGCACACAACGGCATTTTTCTTTTTGAATTCGTCTACTACATAATTAGTTTTCAAGAACAGTATGCACATTTTTTTTAATTCTAGTTAAACTTCAGGGAACCATGTAAAAACAAAATTTACCGTAAAATAAGATCAGTTGGTTTTGACATCACTCTTCTGCAACAACTTTTGCTAAATTGTGGCACTTTTGCCTGGTATTTAAAAATGGCTTGTTGATAACGCTTTATCTTCAGTTAGGCTTTTTGATGACGATGAAAGAGGATCTAGTGAACTTTTGTTATACTGCATCAAAAAAATTGAGGATTGCCTTACTGGTCAACCGGGGAACCGAAAATTATTTGGTGCATTCTCCTTACATATACATTGATAGCACGGACACTTCGCAGCACCCCAAACCTCTTCCTACGGCACCCTCGGGTGCCGCGGCACTCAGTTTAAAAACCCCTGTGTTAAGATGATATAAGACTGACGTGGAATCAGTAATGTTGAATGCAATCTTAGAAAAAGATAACTCATTTAAGGAATAACCAGTGGACGTGTTTCAAACAACCATCTGCAATGTATTCAATATACATATAGCCCTGTTATGACAACCAGAGATTTCAGTTTCGTCCTTGTTATGGACTCGTAAGTCTGGAATAATTAATAAACGACCTGGTTACAAATGAACTCTCATTCTAGCTGACATTACAAGCAAACTAATGGCTAAAATTAACTTAACACACTAGAGAGTGAACGCAAACATAAGGTGGTTCATCTGAAAAATGAAGATGAAAGCTTAGGCAATAAACAGTAAGTTACCACCCTTAAGCCAGGGCTGAGGCATAACTACATGAAATATACCGACAGCGGGGTTATGACTTCCAGCGACTGCCTTTTCGTCTTTATTCTGAACTCATCAGGCTGGAATAGTCTGTAACGAGCGGGTGGCAGATGCTCTCTCATTCAAGCTGAGATCACCAACAAACTGGTAGCTAAGATTAATTTAGCATTCCGTCAACGAAACTACGTCTCTGGATGTCATAACTGGGCTGTTGGTGTATTGCAAATAGTTCTGTCTTAGCCCTGGCTTACATGCGGTGAGTGACTGTTTATAAGCATCTGACTTTTTAACTCCTATAAGCATAAATTTAGTTGAAGAAGACGTAGCATGTAGTGTTTTTTACTATTCGAGAATGAGTTCATTTTAAAACGTTTACTTTTAGTTTACGTTCTATTTGAATAACTACTGTCCACCTCTGAGAAGTTGAATTATGGCCTTGAGCAAGTCGAGTTCTTTCAAGGGAGAGCAATCAGTGAGAAGAGGAATTGTTAGGCGTAGAGTTGGGCAATTGGGCTACCACTGCAACTCTTTTATTGGCGGGAAAATCCTGTATCTCTCGCAGCTTTCTTACTTGCGAATAGTAATATTGTTCGCCAAATGGGCAAAAACACTACAAACTAAATCTGCAAGTGCTTAAGCCGTTTTTCCTTACCCCTATTTCAACTAATGGAATCGTTTTATCGGTGGGGCAGTGGAGTTCAACTTGCCAGAGGTGGACAGTATAAGGGGTTTCTGGGAGAAATGATGAAAAATATATCAGTTACTGGCGACAATAGTAACACATCTCAAGAAAATAAATAATAAATGTAATTAAATAAACTAAAAAATAAATTAAAAAAACAGCATTGGAGAAAATTCCGGTTTTACGAAGACAGCTTTTAGCTATTTTATTCTCAAATGCAACAATATACGCAAAACGTTTTTGATATTATGTTTAGTGGCTAGTTTTTTGTAGCCCAAATTAGTAGTGTGTAATTTGAAGTGTTTGTGTAGGGGTGTGAAGTCATGAAATTTTTATAATGTGCAATTATTAATTCTACGGTTTACACGCCAGTGTGCTCCAGTTAAAAAAACTATCAATGTGCCAAAATGGTGTCAGGAAATGGCTTTCAATTCAGATTTTAAAACTATAACGATAATTTTTGAGATGTGCCATTAATTGTCACCGGTTTAAAAGTTAAAGTAAAATTTTGCTTTTTAAAAATTTTCTTTTGAGTCCGTTAGGGCATGATTCAAATTCATTGTCCACGCTCTGCTTTTGATTTTGCATCAGTTGCTTAAGTTTTCTGGTTGAGATGGATCAATTTGGTAGTCTATTGATGTTGATTCATCGTTTTCGTGTAGTTATGCAAACTTCTATGTTCAAGTTTTCCAACCATCGTTCCATCACCATATAGATCGATGCACAATTTGCTGATGGCACCAATAGTCGAGTACAAAGGTCACCCTGATGGATATTTCTATCATTGATCTATTTATTTATTTATTATTATTTTTTTGCACTGATAGTTCTGTGCGATATTATTTTTTTACCATGCTGCATATCCTCAAATAGAGCACTGCATATATCAAAAAGTAACAGACCAAAATTATACCATATAAAGTAATGCATTTATTTACCTTTAATATTTTGAAAGACTCTTGTGCATTTACAAAAGGACCATACAGAGGACCTCTGACTCATGGAGGATCCCAGTTTTCAAACTTCCTGCAAGTATTTTTAAAATTTTAGCATTTTGAATACATTTTTTGTCCAAACCCTTCAAGCTGGAAGCTTGTATTACATACTCGTGGTTTGTACATGATTACCACATTAAATACCGGCTTGAAGGGTTAAAAATAAATAAATAAGGAGAAAGAGCTTCCGAAACATTCCTTATTTGAACTACACGAAAAAAAAAAATGCCTGTCTACTAGAAAATCTTTAAAGGTCGAAGTTTTCTAATAAGGGGCGATTCATTAATTACGTAAGGGTCCCGAGGTGGAGGAGCGGTTGGAAAAATCTTTACATACATTACTTTGCGGGGGGGGGGAGAGTGCCAAACCCATTCTTACGTAATATTTTCCAAGTAGATGTTTTACATTAGAGATCGCACGGTCAAGTGGTTTGGCAGGGATCTATTTCATTTGTGTCTGGAAGGTAAAAAACGTATTAGGATGCGATGTTTCTTATTTGTTTTTTTAAAGAAGTAATAGTGTAAAATATAATAAAAGAATCGCACTACGTATGGCATGTTTTATTTTTTAATTAATATCGCATCAAAGACAAAAAAAAAAAAAAAAAAAAGAGAAAGTTACTTTTTTTACAAAGAAGGAATTGTGTAAAATATAATAAAAGAATCGCACTATGTACGGCATTTTTTATTTTTAATTAGTATCGCATCATTTACAGAAAAATGTCGAAAAAACTTTCAGTCTAGATTCCAATGTTTAATAAATATTTTTTTTTATCCAAAAAGGTTTAATTTAATAATAGTGAATTTAATAACGATTTCGTGATGTAAGATTCGTTATTTTATTATTTTGAAAAACGAAATGGAATCTCAAGTAAGAATAGGGGGGATTGAAAAATCTTTTGTACCCTTACATGGGAGGAGGGGGAGGGTGAAAAATTGCCAAAATCGTTCTTACGTAATTAATGAATGACCCCTCGATAAAGCTCCTTCTTAATTAGCGTTATTTGAGAAGAAGCTGCATGGTTAATAGAAATCTTATGGAATCAGTTTCCTAGAGGACTTCTAGTAACACGGGCAGTTGTTTTTCTTTTTAACTGCGCGTAGTCTACGTTTATTCCTTAATAATATTTGCTGCAAATCCAAATGGTTGGTCATTTCCACAGTAACTATTTATGTTTTATCTTGGACACTTTTTGAAGCATGTTAATACATCCATCTTTTTCTGAACAAACAGTTACACCCGTATTTAAATTCGAGTATTGGATTTTTCACATCTATTTTTAACGAACCCAAGCCCCTTCAGAGCATCAAAGTAAAAGTTCACTAAATATTCTTTATTTTTTCATTTTTTCTGTAATAGAAATATGATTAAAAGTTATCGAGTAGTGTGCGAAAAGCAAATGTGAAAAGTATAGCAGGTAAATTTTTGACCATAATTCAGGCAGTAATAAGCAAAGGGATGTAAGTGGACACTTTAAAGTTTTTAGTAAAACGAATAAAAAGATCAAATCCTAGGGTTAGGGTTTCATTGAAAAGCGTTTCTAAATCTTGCTATACAGCAGCTCCTATCACGACTATTAGTACCATCTCTTGTGGCAAAAAATGACGAGTTTGTTCTACCATTTTATTGGTTGTCTCATTTATTTTTTTAATTTTATCACTAACATTCCTTTGTTTTTGCATGCTTTAATTGATCATTGTAAAAAATAAATAAATAAAAAAAATAACGAACAAAAATGCCTCAAGGTGAACAACTCTCCCATATATTATTTAAGTTTACCTCCTCAGAAAAAATATTTCTCGAGTATGCACTAGAATAACTTATACAGGAATATAAGCATCCTCTCATTTTTCTTTGCACATAAATCCCTTCGGCCGTGATAGTAAAAATTCCAATGAAATGAGTACACCCTTTCATAAAGAGTTGAAGGAAGAAAAACCTACCCTAAAAAGAGCTCGAATAAAGAGCTTTTTCCCGTTGGGTAATAAAAATGCTTATCCCAAAAAATCTTAGTGAACAATGGTCATAAACAACCAGCTTCAATGCAGTTCAGAATTTTAAAGGTGGTTGAAATTTGGACAAAGACTTTGTTTACAAATTCTGGCAGGGTTTCCTGGAAAATTGGGATCCCCCTCCCCTTTATTCCTCAACGAGGAGATAGGTTTTATCACACTGAAGACGAGAAGTAAATCCTTGGATCTTTTAGAGAATGGCCTTAAAATATATAATCTCATGGAAAACTTTTTAAAGTCTTTGTTATTAAAAAAAAGGAAAGCCCTTCGAGGTTTAAAAAAAGATGTGATTAGATCAAGGAGATGGCGGATCAGTTTCATCAGCTGAAATTGAGATGTTTTTTAAAGAGAGGAAAGAGATACAAATATTGACTGGCGGTTTTGAAAACATGGCTTCTTTTAATGCCTAATTAGCGTATCTGGAGATGAATCGGATTAAGAAATTTAGGTATAATCAAGGCATCATCAGAAAGTTTAAAGAAAGAGTTGATGACGTGAAATCTTTTCTTGATGTCCTTATCATCCTTTTTATAAATTGCATTGAAAAATAAAAATCACTCGCGCTTTTGATAAAGTCAGTTCGCTGGTACATTTTGAAAAGTAATAATATTGTAAAAGTTATATATTTGATTATTCCGTAAAGTAATAAAAGTTTTACGGGTGAAGTCTTCAGAGTTAAGTTATGAAAAAAACTTTTCTGTAAATTTTAAATCGAAGAAGAAATTGTGAAAACGCAATTTCATCGTTTTTTTTTTTAGGTAAATATGAACTTTGGAGATGCTTCCGTTTTTTTTTTTTTTTTTTTTGAAATAAACAAAATAAATATTAACTTAGAGAACATATTTCTTACACGTCAAATCTGTTATGACAAAAATTTTCTCAACCTTTGCTAGGAGAAAAATATAAAAGTTAATATTTTTGTTCACCTGTACTTACATGACGGCCAGAAAGATATTCGACGGTGCCTGTAATATGGTATATGTAATGAAATTTCAAATTTGTGCACAGAATTTAATGCTTCTTTTGAAATATTATTACAGTACAGTAATATTATACAGTATATAGTCAAGTTAATAGGAAATGTACCAGAAAACAAGGGGGGGGGGGGGATTGAGAATTTGATTTCCACCGTAACATTTGCCGGTTTAATTTTTGAATTTAAAATTGCATCATAACTTGTTTTACAGAACCCATCAGCTTCTTTCAAGATATATTTTGCTAGAAGCTTGATATTTCATTATTTTTTGCAAATCCAGCTATTTTAAAATATTCATCATTAATCTTACGTTAGGGTGGAAGTTTTTCCTTTTAGGGATAATGTAAAAGAAAGTCAAAAGATGAAGCTAATGGCTCTTCTCCATAATTTCACATTAATAATTCAACAGAAGGACAAATTATTTTAAAATTGTTTACACACAACCCTGTTGTAAGCATGTTTTATCGAGAAAATATAAAATACTACTTTTCTTTTCTAGTCATGATTAGAGACGGGAACGGAAAAACCGGAAGTTTTGGGAAAGTAAGTTTTTTTCCGGAGGCGTATTCTTCCACTTGAAAAAAATTGAAAACTTTGAAATTTCTTACACAAAATAATGTATTCAAAAGTTTATAATATTTACGTTCCTTTTATTTATTTTTTTTTTTTGAATATTCTTTTCATATTCAATATCCCACAAGAAAACACTAATTCTGACAATACAATCTGTAAGATAATTAAATTTTTCTGTACAGCAAATACTATTTGCTACTTTTCTCATTAAAACTGAAGGGCTTGTGGCAAGAACGTGACATGCCACATGATGTGAATTTTGCACTAGGCCAATTTCCAACTCATCAAAAATTTCTAGAATTTTTCAAAGTTATTATACATTCTATATTATGCAATACTAAAACCAGATTTGTTTTTCTCTAAATGACATAATCCATTGTCATGTTCATTTCCATTTTAGTTTTGAGAAACAAAAATTCTGATCGAAAAGTCACTCCTTGTGGCTTGTCATATTTCTGCCCCGAGCCCTTCAACTGTAAATGTATGCACAGGACAGAACTACACCAACATCGATTGTAGAAATGCTTAAGTTTAATTTTAATATATATTCCTTTGGTGAGTGTGAGTATATGTGTGTGTGTGAGCAGAAAACATGTATGTAAATACATGTAAGAATTTTTTATTAGAGAAAGAAAAACAACTTGTTCAAAATTGCGCAATTTACAGCAAGAAAAAAAACTGTCAAAAAGTTGATTTAGCAATTAAAAAAAATCACATTCTGCTCAAAATTTACTGCCGAATGATGATTGGACTAAATTGGACTATTTTTGATCTTTTAAACTTAGTAAAAGTTGTATGCATATTTGGAAGAAGGAACAATAATTATCTACTGCATTTGAATAGTTAGCTTTTTTTTTGTATGAAAATATAAAAATTAAACTACATTTTAATTGGTAAAAATTCAATTTTTCCCGGAAAAATAACGGAGAAAACTTTTCTTTAAATGGCTTCAAAATTTCCGGTAGCTTTACATCTCTATTCAAGATGTCTATCATATAAGTATAAATATAATTAGTTGGTGCATCAACTTTAAAGTTATAATTACAAATGAAAAACTTCAAAACAGCTTATCTTCAAAGTATACTTACATTTATTTGTATACATATATAAATACACATACATTGCTAACATTAATATTCTGGTCTTTCAGTAAAACAAAAATAATTTATTTTTATTCGTTTATTTTTCAAATAAACTTGAACTTTGGGACATATTTGTCTCATAATAGTCCTTAAAGAGAGTTCAAGAATATTTCAATTTACTGAAAAGTTTGTTTTCTGTTATTTTGAAAGGTTTCTGTGTGGTTTTACAGATTCTTCTTTTATACCTAACCGTTTCTAATTTTGTTTGGAGATTAAATATATTTTGTGGCGAATAGAACCAGGTAACGCGTTTAGATTGTATGCAACGGAACTATCATAATGCATATAACTGTTAATTACTCGCAGAAGCAAAAACATAATTTATTTAAGTAAAATAAATATTACTCGTTACCTTTTTTTGATACAATTCCTTCTATTAAAAAAAAAATAGTCGACTAAACAACCAAACTAACTTAATAAACTCATAGGAGGAATTCATATTTTCCTCATTTTGGAGTCGATTAAAAATGCCACAAGACCAATCAAGAGAAAATAATTTTAAGTTTGTTTTAGAGAAACCTTCATTCAAAACACGTATTATAATTTTGGGGTCTTATTATAATCTCTAACTTTCTATTCCTTTTTTCTATTAAGCGCAAAGCTTTTTTTTTAAAACAATTAGTTTCACATTTATTCATCATTTATTTAGTAAAAAAAATATCAGAGTATTTCCTATGAACAAGAAAATTTCTAATTTTCAACCCTTAGTTTTTTTTCTGACGAATTATGATCAAATAAAGGTACGGAATCTCTTTTTAATCTATCTTTATGAATAATTTATTTTTCATCAAGGGAGGGAGTAGCAGTTTCCTCATTAATACGATCATATACAATTAAATTAATCATAAAAGGTAATTTATCTGAGCTTTTCTCTGGTCATTGCAATGTTAATAATTCAAATCATTTATTAATTTTTAACTTTTATCTTGCGCAATCTCATTCCGTTTCAAAAAAATAAATAAAAGACGGAGAACTTTTACCCCTAGAATACCCGGTATTGATTAAAAATGTAAAAAAAATCGGTTTAAAAGTGAGAAGTTACTTATGGAAAGAAAAAAAAAGCATTCAGTACACAACATTTAGCATCCTGACTCGGGCATAGTTTGAATATTTACATCTTGAATTCAAATTATGTTTTTCGCAGTCACGAATTGAGATAGAACCCTACTCGTTGGGTTCCTGTTTCTACAAATGGCTCCTATCTCAAACATAGTTGCGAAAAACATAATTTGACTTTAGGATGTCAAAATTGAAATTAGTGCCGTCTGCTGGATGCTTAGGGCGAGATGCTAGATGTTGTGTGCTGGATGCTTAAGGCTGGATGCTAGATGTTGTGTGCTAGATGCTGTGGATGCTGCTTTTGTCTAAAGAAGATTGTATGAAGTCGAAAGGTGCACAAATAAAGTCGATTCTGGGGTAAATGAACGATTAGCTGGAAGAGTTCGCTCCCACCACCACCCAGGATTAACACTCGCGCGCGGAGACCAGTGGATCTCAAAAATAATAAAATATCAACTACAGCAAGTGAAAATGATAAGCAATTGTAATTGCATAAGAAAAGGCACGAATTGATAAATCGCTAGTTAAAAGTCGGTTTCAAAGGCAAACAAGTAAATACAAATGCTATAATGAATACAATAAGTATACAATAATTTCTCCAAGTTAATAAAAATATAGTTGAAAAGCGCGTTATATTTTTTTTTCCGTTTTGCTGATCTGTTGCATAAAGCAGAGCGCGCTACGTATTGGAGGTAAATAATGAGACACATTCCCTGATTGCGATCATCTAATGACAAATAGTTTGTTCGCAATGGAACAGCTGATGGCAGTCACATTTGTAACTATCATTAGGTCGGCAGTCACACATGCAACTATCATTAGGTAATCGTCCTCGCTTCGGAACTAAACGTTCGTAAGGCGTTGTTTCCATTACGATTGCGTCTCCATAACATGAAGACTCACAGAAGCCCGAATCTACCATGCATTAATTTTAGGTATCGATAGACAACGTTTCGGATTTTTATGTACAGTGTCGAGTGTGAAAAATGGCTTGAAATAATTTGGTAAAGATTTGAAATTTACTATTTTCATAGCGTAAAATTTTAACTTGAAAATTTGGTTCTAATTTTAATTTCATGGCATTTAATATAATGAATTTGATCTAACATTTATTTTCTCTCTCAATATTTCACTCGTTTATTCTCGCATAGTGCGTTTAGAGGTTCAGTTTTCTTCGTAAAGAATTGAAGAATTGATTTTGAATTTTTGGTTCCAGAACTAATATACCCATAATAGATTTTTTTTTTAATGTCGCTACAAGCGTGTTTTATTCATTAAAAATAGGAATACGCCTCAAAAATTTAGTCAATCATATTTTCACGCTTTTGGATTTCAAATAAAAACTTAGGAAAAAAGAGGAGGGGTGGGAAATTTTTAAAAATAATACAGCTGATTTTTTTTTTAAATTTAAAATGTCACATTATAATTTTTAAAAATAAAACTAGCATACATTTCTTCTTTCCTGGCAATCTTCCATTTTATTCTTAGAAAGTTAGTGGTTTTTATGTAATGGCTCACTATTACAGTCTTCACTATATTTTTTGCATTTCACTCCTCCAAAATGATTTTCACTCCTCCAAAATGATTTTCACTCCTACGAAAAATGTCAAAGAGTAGTCATTTTAAAACTTTTAAACATTACGTGTGCTCTGTGGAGTTAGTTGTTGTATTTTTTAAATTGTTGTCAACGCTGTGACAACTATTCTAAAACGTTTACATAACATTTAAACGTCACTTGTGCTCTCTGTGCTCTTCTGAGCACATTTGCAATTTTCAAATTTTTGTATGCGATTGAAAAAGATTAAAATTTGAAATCAATACAATATGTTTTTCGAGCATTATTAGATACAATATCAACAACACACACTAAAGAAGTAAATTAACTACGTTGAGTACGTTAATTACAAAAAAAAGTCTTAATAATACGTAACAAACAATTACACCCGTTAGAAGTTATGGTATGAGCGAAATAAAAATCTGAAGTCCAGCCAAACGAGAACAAAATATTTAGTAGACAATTTTCTTCGTTATTACCATACTTTCTTTTTAAAATTCTAGCTTCTAAGTACAACGTCTCGCCTTCAGACAAACTGCGTAAGAAATTTCGCGACTGTTATTATTCCGATAGATTCATCTAGACATCTCACGCACAGGCACACAGACACTTTCTTTTATGATAAATAGAACTAGTCTTTTTTTTTTTTTTGACTAAAGTAAATAAGTTGGAGAAAACAATTATTTTGAAAAGGAAATTGAGGTCGAAAAGGAGTAATCTCTCCAGCTTTCTTATACCAGTATCATAAAATTGCATTTATCAAATTTTATCGTTTTCAAAAGAAATGAAATGATTGAGACACGTAAAATGAAGATTAAATTCATTGACATTTACGATATTGTTAAATTTATTTCGTGAAAGAGGTTTTTGAAGCATAGCGTAAGGTCACAAGTTTTACATTTACTTATGTTAGTTGGATGACTGAGAAAATAGGAGTTGAAGTTAGCTATTTAACTACAATTTAATATATAGCTTTTGAAGTACTTTAAAATGTAACTTATAGTTAGAAAAACTTGAACTTAGTTGGTTATTGTTTTGAAAATGTGAAAAGTAGCAATTGATTTATTATGAGACCCCTGCATTATTTGAGGATTAGGAAACGGAGAACGAATTCTTTGCATGTAACAACGGATGATAACGCAAAGATCAGAAAAAGTCAATGTTCATGAGATTATAGCAATACTTAAAAAAGATACACAATATGATCCTAAACCAATGACTGGGAGCAGATGCGGATCCAAACTCAGGGTATTATTTGTATTCCCAAGTCCTCAAAAATTAAGGAAAATTCATGATTATTGTAAAAATATTTCACGTTCTAAGAAAATATTTAAATGAAGTTCAGTGTCAAAAAAATAAAGATGTATCTAATATCTGTCAAAGTATGTGATTGGTAGATAGAAATGTGTTTCACAGATTATTATGTGGACAACTTACGGCATGAATAAACTGATAAAAGTAACAAAAGCACAATTGTCAATATTGTGTCGTTTTGTTGGCGATTTGTGTGTTACATAAGTTGTCTGTCTAATCATTCATTATTTGACCTCCGCCATGTTTTGGCTTACACATTTAAATTGGATTAGTTAATTTTTCTCTTCACAATGATCTTCGAATGAGGCATTGAGAAGCAAAGGGATGTAAGTGGTTATTGTCAAGTTTTTAGTAAAACGCGTTTAAAAATAACTTCCTAGGTGAGCTCTTCCTTGATTTTTTTTTTTTAAATCAATCTAGTTAGCAGCACCTACCAGGGCTACTAGTACTACTTCTTGCCCCAAACAAAGGAGAGGTTCACTTACCATTTGTATTGGTTATTTCCAAATTTCTAATTTTGCGACTTACATCCCTTTGCTTCTCACTGCATCAAATGCCCTACAACATTTTCAAAAGAAGTATCATTTCCATTGTTATCAATTTCTTTGCTTTAACTGGTACTTATAACTCTTTTTCTTCTTACAAATCTTTTTTTTTTCCCACTTTTCTCAGAAACCCGAATCATCTAGTTGTAAAGATTACTCTATAAAGTTAGATAATTTCTTCTTTTGATCCCAAAAAGCCCTTTTATCTCTTGGACCTAACAAAGAGATATCAAGATAACAAGAACTTTTCTCTCTGGCATTTTTTTTTAGATGTTCATCTGGGTTGTGGTCGAAATTTATTTTAGCAAAAAGATTTTCTTCGAAACACCTTGTCAATTTTTTTTTAAACCTTAAATTTTCAGCTAAAACTTTAATTCAAATATTAAATGCATTTACATTGAACGCATGTGCTCAGCTTGCGGTAAAATTGTAGGATTTCAAGCGACTGGCCCATCTGCAGTTTTTTAAAAGCATAATACTCCTTGACATTTTTTACAGGAATGAAATTCATTTTGGATTACTGAAATATACGAAAAGAGTAAATACAATAATAGTGATTGATTTTATTCAAAAGTAATAATTATTATATCTTTTCTAGGATGGGATTGGAGAGAGGAAGAAAATAAAATGTGAACTATTTTGATTTTTAAGTCTTTAGAATTGGGAAGTCCTATGCATAGCATTGCACATTGGCCGGTTGGAAGAAGCAAGAACCTCCAAATTAATAAAAAGCCACAGGGCACATTGGCTGTTTTAGAGAAGTAAGAATCTCCAACTTTATAAAAATAATTGTTTCTTGATCATTTTTAATTTGTTGGGTGATGTTTCAGCTTATTGTTTGTTTAGCTGGTTTAATTATTATTTAACTAAGTTTTTGAGATGTATTCTTGATCTTCAATACTTGAAATATGCTTGTAGGTGCTTTAAAAGGGCCTCAATTTTCGAGTGCGTTGCGTTTGGAGCTGAGAATTTTATGAAGAGGCAAGCGACATATATTTATTCGACATGCATACGACGGAAATCATGTCTTTTTCTTTTTTGAGAGAGAGAGATTTATTCACATTTTTTGTGCATAAACGTAAATTTTTTATGATTTGATTTTGACCATCATATAAGGTTCAGATTAAGCAAGATAACTACTGTACTCCTTGAATAGGGGGCATGGTTTATAGAAGTTGCTTATATTTGCAGCTGTTTTTACATCGTTTTTGAGTATATGTACTGACGCTTTTTTGGGGGTCAAGCTGATACCGTGTAATAATTCAACACACAAATTTTAAGTATTTTTTCTTTTCCTAAAAATATTTTAACACGCCCAAAAATCCTAAATGAAAGAAATTTCTAATAAAATATTTTAAAGGGCATATTTTCGAGAAGATAACCGTACTCCTGTTTGTATTAACTGTTAAGTAATTTTACGTTTATCAACTCTATAACTCGAATTAAGACTCTAAGAAGAATCAAACATTTTGAAACTCTTAATCTTCACTTAGTTTCTTATTGCATCAATATAACAGTTTATTCATTGATGTATCAAAATGACCCACATTGATAGTTGATAAACTTCTAAAAAAAATTTAAAGATTTTTTTAAACGTAAAACAAAGGTGTTGAAATCATTAATTTGATAGAAAAAGAGTAATAGAAGTACATACAATTTTATTTTGGCACGTAACATCAATAACAAAAATTAGAAAAATCAAAATAAGAAGTTTGTTTCAACTGCACCCGGTCTCCCCTATGCTTGCAAAATTGAACACATCAACTTCAGCGAAGAAACTGTGTAACCGATATCAAACGCTAGATCAATCATTTCGAAAGACCCGAAATATCCTTTTAGATATTCAAGAACGGTTTCTAGCAGATCCATCTTCCGCACTCGGGGATTTTAAATTCTACATATATCCTAAATGATGCACTCATCTTCTCCACGCTTACTAAATCTCGAAATTTCTCTTACTGACGAATTTCAGGAATGAAATATTTTTAGCTGATTACAAAGAGTGCGAGTAACTGAAACCAGACCAGTAGGTTTGAAGGATTAAGATGAAAAGATATACGTAAAAAAATATTTTTACTTTTTCCACCGGTGAGGAATCTAATATTTCCTTTCAATGATTATGCATGATGTATGGCAGAAAAAAGGAACAAGGAGAAACATTGAAAAAATCGAGTTAAAATACAAGAAATAACTTTCGGAAGAAATGAAGAATAGAAATTCGCAAGAAAAAAAATGTAATACAAGTTAACAGTGACTTTAAGCTAGATAAAGTAAAGCTTTTTGATAAACACTGAAATTACAGATATTAAAGTAGCAAAGTTGCAGTTTTGTAAATTAGCTGGTACCGCGAAAGATCTTGATTTGTTGCATTAATTTTTAAGGAACGAATTACGGCAAGTTTGTTTCCTTACAAAGGTACTATCTTGGCTGTAAAGCTTCTGTATGCATTTCAACAATTTATCTACCTGTAAAGTGCGAAACTTATCGCTTTTTGCTGCACTCGATGGCGAAAGGAAATATTTTTCAAGTGAACTGTTAAAAATTATTATGACTTTTGAAGTTCTTTGGTTGTCACCAGTATTTCGAAAAATAATTGAGAATAAATAATTTATGCAGTTTGATATGCGCATTCAGTTTCTAATACATTTGACTCAAAGTTTATTGGCAGCAGATTCAGAGAAAAAATGCTTATTTTACTTGATGTTTGAAAATGTAGAAGGTAGTAGAAAGAGGTGCCTTACCTTTGAAACCATATCAGGGTTCAAAGAGGGGCACAGAGCCTGAAAGGCTTTAAACTTTGATTTAGAGTATAGGCTTTTTTTTTTTCCTCGAAAGCGTGAAAACAAGAATAATAATAATAACAATAAAAATAACAATAATATTAATAATAATAAAATAATAATAACAATGAAAATAGCAATAATAATAATAAAAATAAAATTAATAATGATAATAATAACAATGAATAAGAATAATAAATAATAATAATAAGACGAAAAGTAATAATAACTAAAAAAAAAATAATAATAAAAACAACAACAATTATATTAATAATAATAAAATAATAATAACAATGAAAATAGCAATAATAATAATAAAAATAAAATTAATAATGATAATAATAACAATGAATAAGAATAATAAATAATAATAATAAGACGAAAAGTAATAATAACTAAAAAAATAATAATAATAAAAACAACAACAATAATAATAATAATAAAAATAAATAATAATAATAATAAAAGAACTTTCTAAGGATGAAATGGAAGATGACAGAGAAAAAAGATACTTTTTTGTTTTTAACCTTCAAATTTGACATTTTGCATGTATGAAAAAAAAAGTTGAAAATTTAAATGTAATATTTTGATAAACCCAATTGCTCTTTTCCCCCATTTTTCAAGGTGTAAAATTATTGAAAATACGAAGCGTGAAAACTTGCTTGACTAAATTTTTAAAGCGTATTTACTATTTTCAGTGAGTGAAATAGGCTTGTAGAAACGTTAAAAATGTCTCTGTTGTAGTTCTAAAGCATATTGCTTAGAAATTAAGAGTTTGCTTTTAAAAGTGCACGTCAATATACGTGGCAATTAACAGTAGCATTTTAGTGCTTCTTACTAAAAATAAAACTATTTTAATTTGTGGTAGAACTTGTGCTTCTCAACAAGTTTTTTTCATAACTCTCAGCAATTGAAATGAGCACATAGTTTTCTTTCCCATAAAACGAACTATATTACGTTAAGGCATAATAGCTTCAAGAAACCAGACCCACATAATAGAAAGCATCATTTAATCCGACTGCAGCATACCTTTGTCTTCCGATAAAGAAAGATTGGGAGCCATTCGCACATAAAGAGAAAACTGTCGTAAATAATCCGCTATCAGGAACAAGCTTTGCAACGACCTTTCTGCTCAGTTTTTTTTTCTGTAAATAACTCGCAATCAGAGATCCTTAATTCCCCTGTGACCTCCTGGTGTCAACGATGCTGTTCTTAATGACAGAAACGATTGACTGAGAAAAGCGAAATCCAGCTTGCCTATGGCCGGCCCTTTTTCTGTTTTCTTTCTTTGGATCAGAAAGGTTCCGAAAATGGCCCAACCCTATTGTCCGTCTTTTGTGATAAAAAGCCCGCCATTAGGAGCTCTGAGTTGCTCACTTTCAGTAACAGAGCTTTCAATAGAAACATCCGGATTCTTCATAGCTGTGGGAACAATGAAAAAAATTGTCTACTTTTTTTTCCGAAGAACTATTTTCGAGGAAGTATTTTTGCCGAATTTCTCGGCTCAGTTATGTCAGTGAAAGCATTTTATTTGGGATGCACGATGAGTTTTTTTTCTTTTTAATTTAGCTATGACATAATAATTTAGCGTAATTAGAGGCATTATATAATTGCTTGATTGTGAATGTAACTAATACTATCTATTTATTCATTGCGCACAAAGCTAAAGTTTGCAGAATAAATGCGTTGAGCCGGCTTAATGCAGAGAGTAGAGGATTCTGACAACACCCGTTTACATTGCACCCTGCAGTTAACCAATACCCTCTAAAGAGGAGTCGGACAGAACGTCCAAATCCAAAACGTCCATGGACAAAACGTGACATTTTTGGAGTGAGGTTTGAAAATACCTCCAATGGGCTAGCTTTTTGGTCAACATGAACAGGCTCTAAAAGTGATGGTTTTAACTATGACTATAGAGATATAGTAGATAGTTAAATAAATACATATAGATTATAATGATAGATGTGCACAGCACAGGGTGTTAGCTATGGAGATAGAAATAGAAAATGTTTTTTTTAAAGAAGTATTTATACAGATGTATACATATTGATAAATATGAAAGAATTAGATAAATATAGATATACATTTAATAGGTGGATTGATTAGATACATGTGCAGAAAGATAGATAATGGTTGAAATAACTTTTATGCCGCAGCAAAATGTATATAAGCAGCTGTCGAAAGCTGCAGCCTGCTTAAGCAGGCTAATGTCATAAAAAGAAAAAAGGCGACGATTTAGCAGCTAAAATAAAAAAATAATAATTATAATTGTAAAAATAATGATATTAAATAATATTAGTAATAATAATAATAAATAAATAAAAATGATGATATTAAATAACATTAGTAATAATAATAATAAATAAATAAAAATAATGACCAATATTATTGAAATCCCAACTGGGGAAAAAAAGCAATTTTAGACTGAAAATACTTTTTTCAGTGTTTGTTTCAGTTTTCTCTTCTCAGCGAGTCTCCAATGAGGCGAGCCATAATTACGCCCTATGCATCTTCATTACCATGCTCGTTCTTTGAAATTTGCTATACATCTAGAATTCATTAACCACTCTGTCAAATGCAGAATACAAAGAAATTTGTCATCCTCGGAAAAAAAAAGAAACTGTCCTGAGTACGTATTTGTTTGCTGGAGAAGCCCTCTCTTTGCTATTAATTAAAACAAATTATAAAGAAAATGAAAATTGTGGGTTCCGCAAGAGATAATTATACTCTGTAGATATGCCAGCGAAAATGAAGCAAATGGGAGGGGGGAGGGCAGGGGTATAGAAGTCGTATTTTTGTCGGGAATAGAGGAAAGAGTTAAATATTCAGCTATTTAAATAAAGTTATGAATCAATGTGCAATAGTGATGTTTTAAAACAAACCTGTTTTGAAATTAAAATTAAAATATTAATAGAAACATTCTACATTTTTCAAATTATTTCATATTAATTATATTTATCAAATTAATTCCTCATCAAGCATTAACGTAATCATGTTGTTTCCGATATTCATTTTTTGTTATTTTAGCTCAATGAAAAGCCATTGAGCTAATTTAGAAAGTTTTAATTGCCATTGCTTTGTATTTTTCCGTTAATTACGGAAAAGTTTTTCTTTAAATATTCCGATAGGGTAGTCATCAATTATCATCAGAGAAGTACCTAAATTCATCTTAATAGCTCTAGTTTATGTAAAGCATGTAGCACTAACGTTTACAATGAAAATACAATAGAATATCGGGAATCAAAACTAGGTAGGATTGAAAGCTGTTCCCCTTTTTTCCCCTACTACTAACTATGGAAACTTATAAGATTATCATGGATAAGCAGTATAAGGAGGGGGATCTAGAGGGTTTGCAAACTGTGACAAATCAAAATGAAATATATTTATAGGGTCCAGAAACAAGGTTCATATATACGTGTGAATAGTATAAAAAATAGACAACAAAATAAAAATGCAATGAAAGTGATAAAGTCCCCTTTGTTTTAGGGGATAGATAATGACTAATTTTCCAGAGCAGAATAACGATTTTAATTTCCATGATATATAATCTTAAAACATTGGGGGCCTTTTTCTAAAACACAAAATTCAAAGCTCTCGTGGAACTAAAATGGCGGATAGGTCGGCCTGTCCTCTAAAGGAGCTCTACTTAACAGGACCGAGAGGGTGTGCAAGGTGTTCCGTTTTAACCTGCAGTGAGTGATGAGTCATAAAACAATCCTGATGATGATTTTTTTTTTTAAATTGGTGTAGAGAAACGTTTGAGAATGATATATTTATTTATAGAGAATGCTACCACTTTCGATGACATTGTAACTCTAATTCAAACTGATGCAGATGAAACAAATAATGAAAGCAACTACGATAACAACAAATGGGAAGAATTTGTAGCTGAAAAAGCCTCAGCATACGCAATGGCTTTTGATGTGCGGGAACAAAACAAACTTTTTTTCGAAGCCAGAGTACTTACAACATTGATTTTTTTTTTTTTTTTTTTGTGAAAAAACAAGTTTTTTTTTTTTTAATTTTTTTTCGCGAACTTGTTTTTTTACAAGCACTTGGTTATAGTGAGCAGATATCGCGTTCTCTTCGCACTCGTTAAAAGCGAGTTCAGACTGCACTTTTACTTACGTTGTATCAGTTTATTACTCATATTTTCGTTTTGTTATTACAAACATATACATGTATGTAATGAGTGAAAACCTCTCCCGATAATAAAAATATCGCTTTTCCCCTGAGAACGATTTAAAAGGTTTTCGCAAACAAAAAAATTGATGAAAATGGAAAGACAAGAGGGGAAAAAATTCCCTCACTTTCTTAGCATGAATACGATACTCATTCGTTTTTTATAATTGAAAAGAATCTATTGAACTTGAACTTAATCAATCTTAGTTTGCAATTTTGAAACGAAGAGTTCTGTTTTAATCACCAGGTTGGAAAATCAATAAGAGATTCCAATGCTTGTTGCATTCAAATAGTGCTATTCAATACTAGTTTCGTGTCTTAATCATGATCGCTAAAGTGAACGAAAGAGGAAAAAAATCCAAGTATTTCATTTCTGCTATCTTGCTAGGTAAATTAAAAGCCCTTGGGTTGGAAAAACAATTAAGAGATTTACAGGATATAACTTTCAGACAACATTTTCTTTCTTCTTCTTTTTTTTTTTTTTTTTTTTTTTGGGCCCTTAGCTCCGCAAAAGAATGTTAAGATTTGAAGTTTTCCATGCATTGTTAAAACTGTGGGTTGCATATAGCACCTTTTAGGCGGAAACGCTTGTAGCACCAGCGGCACCTCCTTAAGGATGCCATTTTTGCTCCCCGTGATACCTTTAAGGGTACCATTTTCGGGGTCCACCGAGGGGTCATAGGGAGCCAAAATGGCACCCATAAGTACATTTGCATAACATTAACCTAAATTTATGATTTTGCTAAAAAAATTGCTTCAAAATGCCGTAATTCTTGCATGGACACCCTATAAAGTTAACTAGAAATTGAGCTGTTTCACATGCATCATCATCTTATACTTTTCTTTATGTAAGAAACGAAGCAGTAGATTACCAAAACCGGATAGAATTGCTACACATTTTAAAGTGACGTTATTTATTAGTAAATATTGAGTGGATGAAAAAGCAGATTTAAGCAATTTTATAATTTCTCTTTCAGGAGAAGGGGGACAGTGCGGACAAATTTCGCACTTTTGGCGAAAACATATACTAAATACTGTTTTATATACACCTGATATCTTTTTAACAATAATTTGAACTTTTGCACTTATTTTAACTGATGCATTAAAGCATATGGCAGAACAGTTATTTAACAAAAAATGTTTCAAAAAAGGTTGTTTTTGTCAACTTTAGCCTCATGTCATGGGGTTAGTGTGGACAAGCTAAGGGGCTAGTGTGGAATGCTAATTAAGCAATGTAAATGATTTATAAACATAAATAAATAAATACGTTTTATAACCTTAATAGCATATTCCTTAGCCAGTGTTAACCTTAACAAAGCATATTTTAATTAATAATAAAATTTCACGATATTAATTCGTAGCTAGGAATTGTCTAAAAGTAAAGAAGCTATTTAAGAGACAAATTAAAATGTTTGAAAGCTATTCACTTTTATTTAGGTGAAAAAATGCTATTTTAATACAGAAGATAATTTTTTTTTCTATTTTACACTAAAATAAAGATATCAACATCAAATGTTATGTGAGATGCAGATCAGAACATGCACTGTAAAAACGATTCAGAAACGTTCCTGGAAACTAATGGGCGACTCATGTGCCCAATTTCTGCCAATACCACCACTTGCAAAAACCAGGAACATTTTCCGCTAAAAACCAGCAACCTTCGTAAAATTATCCTTTAATATTTCTGAAGAATATGGAGTTCTCTCATTGAGAGCTTAATCAACCTGGATGGACCGTAATTGAGCATAATACAAGGACGGACCGTAATTGAGCATAATAAATACACTCAGTTCATCTTCAAACTGGTAGCTAAAAATATTTTTCACTCCAATGAGGAGTCTACATTCATGCAACTTGAAGCAAATTCAGAAAAGTTTTCCCAAAGATACTTGATTTTACGGGGGAATAAGGGAAAACCTGTGAAATCCTGCAACATTCCACGAAAATAATCAGTAACGTTTCAGAATTTTTTTTAGTGTGCTACTAGCAAGATCTGGCGATGGTAGTTTCCTTGCATTTTCATTTCACGATGTTCGGGACATATCTTTTCTATCGTGGAAAAAGAATAATTTTCTGTGCTTCAAAGAACGATTTTGTTCACCTTTTTCCCGGAAGAAATGCATAATGAAATCAGTTGATATTTATACGGCATTTACTCGCGTCCAACATAGTGCAAGATGTTATTTTTTTAGTGAAATTGACCAACACAAAGTCATTTAAGCTTATGTCATTGGTAATTTGAATTATAAAAAATAATAATAAATGTGTGAAAATGACAGAATTCCTTGGTAAATTGATTTATCACCTTTCAATAAGCAAACTTATTTAGTAAAAAAAAAAAAAAAAAACTTAAAAATGTGCAAAAAACACAGAATTCTTTTTAAATGTCATTATCTTATCATTTTCAATAAATCATTTTATGAAGCAATAGCATGAACAAAATCCCAAAATTTAATATGATAAATAAATAAATAAAAGAATTTGTAAAAGAATTCATACTATACAAGAATCAATTTTATTTTCTAAATGAAACCTAAAATATGAAAAAAACGGGACATAAAATCCTTTGTAATTAAATGCATACTTGTCAAAATTAATCTAATCAGGCAAATAACATAAACAATATTATATTTGACTCCTTATTTTTTTCTCACTCAAAGCTGCAAGAGATTAGCGTGGGCATGAGTCCACAGTAGCCCCATCACCGTCTGTCCACTCTAACCCCATGGGGCAATTTTTCTTTAATTCCTTTTAATTTTTAATTAAAACTATGCACAGCACAACTGAATATCAAAATATACATTTAATGCATTTATTTATGATATGTTATCTCCTTTTACTTGAAAAAATAAATTAAAGTAGTCCAATCTAATAATTAAAAAAAATCTAAAATTTACTTTTCCACTATGAAAACCTTCTACTGTAATTTGCTACTGAACTATCAAGTGTGTTGTCATAAAATTACACATGAGAGTGCATGTTGGTGTTGTCATTATGCATAAATTAACAGAGAAATTTTGAAAAAACAAATAACAGAATTATTCCAGATGTCCACACTAATCCCTTGCCCCCACTAGCCCCTTCTCCCCTATGCCATTCTAAACTGCAAAATCTGTATGTAAGGAAGAAATATATAATTAGCTTATAATACATAGCTTTTATGTTACTAGATTTTCGACAGTAAAAAATCTGTTGAAATTGATTAAAATTATTTAAGTGTAGAAAAAAAAAACAATATTAATTAAACACAAATTGTCAAGAAACTGCAGAAAATAGCAATTTCAAGGCTACTATGAAGCAGTGAAAAAGTGTTCAACACACAACAAAAGAGTCGTGAGAGAGAACACGTCTCGTCCAAAAGACACGGGTGTCTATACTAAGCGGGTCGGATTTGAAGTTAACCAATATGAATGCAGGACCAAGAGCTAAAAACAACCAGCCTGACAAATTATAAGTCAACCTGGACAGATAATCCAACCAAGATGGAAGTTACCCAATCAGAAGCCAGGGAGCAAAATAAGAAGTCATAGCAACAACCAACAGTAAATAAGATAAAATTAGATAAAAATGGAACAACGTTTAAAAGCACAAAAAGGATAAAATGTTTTTAAAAACGCAGACATGTTTCGGAGGCAATAGCCTCCTTCCTCAGTGCGAAATGAACAAATGGATGAATCAAGGTCAGGGGAGAGTTTAAATGCGTAACCGGAAAAACATTGACCAATCAGATATCAGCGAGTGCTGAGGCAAAATATGACGTATTCTAACATGTAAAATTGAATAAGCTTGGAGAAAAATGCGGAACAGCAAAAGACTCATTGCATTTGATTCATCCATTTGTTCATTTCGCAATGAGGAAGGAGGCTATTGCCTCCGAAACATGTCCGCGTTTTTAAAAACTTTTTATCCTTTTTGTGCTTTTAAACGTTGTTCCATTTTTATCTAATTTACCTTGCACAAAGCTATCGCTTTTCAATTTCAACCAGCAGTAAATAGTTATAAAAATTGCTTCCAATTATTAGGAAAGAATAGAGAACTGGATCATGACTAAAATATGACAGTTTTGCTTTTTGTAACTAAGTTCCAAAAGATGGAGGTCATAGACTGAAGGATATATACAAAAAATTCCATCAGAAGAAATATAAAAGCAACGACCTTTATGTTCAAGAATATTAAAAATTGCTTAAAATGGAGATCGCGATCCATTTAATATTTTAAGTAACTGCACCTATGATGTGCAGATTTATGGTAAGTAATGCATCAAGAAATATTCATAATTCATAAAGCATGTAGAATAATTCATTTTGCATTTCCCCGACGTAATCTTATTAGCTTCTGCGAGGCGCTAAAACTAAAGTCGACTGTTACTAGAGCTCATTTGTCTTTGAGGAGAGAGAAGGGGGTATCATCATCATCTTCTTCTTCTGGCATCAACAGCTGTCGTTGCAGGCACTTCCCGATTCCACATTGACTGCTCACCAACTTCTTAGGCAATGATTCATTTTTCTCTGGAAGCTGCTTCGATTTAAGGATGACTGTTAGGTGTTAGAAGTGTTTTTTGAACGCGGTGGAATATTTGTAACGGCGCAACAAAATGCACGAAAGAAAGGATATGTCGTTTTAATTATGAAGTCAGTTTAACGTTTAGCGAAAAAGTTGTTTTGATATTAGCATAAACGATGTTTTTATTTCAACACAGAGTTTTCCTTTTAAGCAAATTTCTACTGTTTTGTTAGTAGAAAATGGTTATCGAAATTATTGTTGCTTATTCTACCTTGGGCAAGCAAATGGTAGTATCTACAAATTTTTGTTTTTAGTGTTACTGTAAACACCCGATTATCGACGGTCGGATTACCCGCGGAACTTTTCACATTTTCTTTTAACTGTTATGACTTAAAACTAACCGACTTTTTTCTGTAAAACTTTAAGAAATGTACTAACATTATAGTCATCAAATGTTTTTGAAACTTATGATCGTGTAATTGTTCGTTTTTAGGGTTTACATACATTTTTTACATTCAATTTTATCAGTTTTAGCTATAATTTAAAAGTATGTGTGAGTGTTAGTCATTTTTTAGCTATTATATACACTAGTATCGTGTTTTATCTATTATTCGGATTATCCGCAGTTACCCTGCCACCCTATTCCCGGATAATAGGGAGTTTACTGTGTCATTATCTATTTATTTATTTATTTGCATTGTGTCATCTATTTTACTTTAGTTTTGTTGTTCCAACATGCCTTTTACGTTCCGCAGCAAATAAAGCTTTTTTTTCTACTTGCTGATTAGTTTCAAATTTCAATATTTTACTGATGTCTGCTTAATTTTTTGCATAACACTACCATTGATCAGTATTATTGGTACTATTATTTCAGTTCTCTAACAGCTCTAATTTTGTTTCTCCACTTCGATATTTATCGCCTTTTCATACTAATAAATACTTACACTTACGATAATTTCTCTATAACTTTAACCTCTTGGTATTAAATGACTCCAGAGGTACGTAATTCCTATGATGTGTCATTGCTGCAGATGTCACTATAGATAGACGTCTCCGAGACGTCATGGTATTTCAAAGAGTTTTGTCTGTTTTATTTCCTTGTCTTAAATTGATTAGGGCCAGGAAGCTGTTTCTTCTGACTTTAAGCTGCTGCTCATAAACCACTAGTCCAGTATTACTAGACCTCGAAGTAAGAAAAGGAAATCATTTTTCCGAGTTTTTTTTTTTTTGTATTACATTGAAATACATATACAGTAAAATCGGTAAAGTTGACCACCCTTGTAAGTTGACCTTCTGTCTAAGTTGACCAGTAAAGTACTGCACCAGAAGTGGTCAAATTAAACAGGTTTCATTGTATTTTTTCAAAAAAATAATTTCTTTCATTCTGTAGAAGTCGAAGTGTCAAACAGCCTAAATATTACGAGCAGAATAATGCACAATTCTTCTTTCCTTTCTATCTTTCATTTCATCCTTAGAAAGTTTTCTCTACGAAATTGATCAACATTACGATTATCAGTTCTCCTATATTTCACTCCACCAAAATGAATTTACTCCTTTTCACCCCCTAAAGCACGAGTTTTTTTATATGGGGGCAGGGGGACGGGCAAAAATTGATTTTTTTTTTGACAAAAAATAAAGGTGTAGATTTAGTGTAAGTTACTTTTTGCGATTTCATTTGTGGAGGATGAAAGACAATAAAAAATATTATACAAACAGTGTATAAACCATTTCATTGCCTGTTTGTTTTGAATTTCAAAATATTAAAATCAAATTGAATCAAATTGCCATAGTTACAAGAATAAGAATGGCTAAAAATTTTATCTGACGATAAAGATGGATACATAACCTTTTCCACATCAAAGAACAGCTTTACACAAAAAAAAAAACTGTTTTGCGTAAGAAAAACTCTCTGGTAAATAAGTTCAATTACAACTTGTACAACAACGTATATTCTAACCTAGTCTGGAACGGAGCTCGGACGAGCATAAGTAAAGCTCTAGATTAGCAGTCGCCAGTCGCCAACGGGCGATCATTTCATTGAAAATGACTACCAAGTCCCAGTCACCAAAAATGGCAATCGTGTTTTTTTTTCGTTAAAAATAATATCGAGTTACGACAACACGCTTCCAATCCTATTTAAGCCCTTCTTTTGAGTCTCTAATAAGCGTGATTTTGATTTTTTACAGGTTTTTTTTTTTCCGTCGTTCATTTCAAACTGAATATTTTCAATTCAAGTAACAAAATCAATTTTTCCTGACGTTTTTAAATCTCTCGTAATTAAAAAAGGTCAATTTTTACATCGTGATTTTTCTTTGTCTTTTTTTTTCTTTGGTAAAGGGTTCGTTTTTGCATTTACAAACTTTTACAATCCGAAACTCCTTGAAAATTAATCGTGTCAATCATGTCATGCAACAGAAGTTTTATGACTAATAAGGAAACTAAAGCCTGCATGAGTTCTCATATTTGTTTCCGTTTAATAACAATTGCCTACATTTGTAAACTCCAAATTGTTTTTGTGCGGACCGCATAAAAAAATCGTTCGTTTTAAATATAACTTCGTCCGTTTTAAATATAACTCCGTCCGTTTTATAAATAATTTCGTCAATTGAGCCCCAATTTGATTGAAATCTTCATATACCGCACAAAAAAAAAAAAAAAAATCGCCAAATAAATAAATAAATAAAACAGGTTTGAGTGTATTATATTTAAAAATTTGCTAAATATTTCCATTTGTTGGATGCTTATATCTTTATATGAAAAAATATATCCACTGAGATTCCGTTTGTTATTTTTTCGAGTATCGTTAGGTTTTAGTTTGCTGTTAATATTACTAAAAAGCGAATGGGTTACTAACTTTTTACACTGTGTGCATACTGAAAAGAAGAGGCTATCAAAAGTGAAAAAGCGGCTACCATTTCTTGCGACTTTGGTAGCCAGTGGCTACTATTCAGAATTCCGATTCTAAAGTTTTGGGCATTAGAAATAAAATACCCCTAGATAAAGGAACGGTCGAGTTACCCACGGGCATGTGCAAATTTGCCAGTAACTTTTTCACCCGTATCAGACACCGGCAAATGCGTTAAGTGGTTAAAATTGTAAAGAACTTGTTTTCACGTTTTGCAAAAACTAACAGGATTTTTAAAAAAAAATACTAAGCACTTTTCATAATACACTCAAAAGGAAAAAATAACTTTTCTGGGTCAGAAAGGACAATTTAAGAATTGCTTAGTTTTCGAAAATTCCAAGAAAATGACACCACAAACGAAAAGTGCGGCTCAAGTCATAAAGAGAATTTTTTTATCATTATTTAGCTTCCAATCATAACTTTGAGTGTTGAAACATGCATATTTTTCTTATTGGGAAAGTTTGGTTTGAAATGACCAAAACCGCAGTTTTCTTTGTTTGTGGTGTCATTTTCTTGGAATTTTCGAAAACTACAGAAATTCTTAAATTGTCCTTTCTGACCCAGAAAACTTATTTTTTCCTTTTGAGTGTATTATGAAAAAAAGCTTAGGTATTTTTAAAAAAATTCTGTTATTTTATTCTTTCTAGTGTAAATGTATTTCAGAAATAGAATAATTTTACCATCAAGAAACTTCACCTTATTTTTTCATATAAATGCTCGGTACTAAAAGGGAAAAAACCTATATACGTATCTAAAACTTTAAGCAGTTGGCACTAAAAACTAATCCTTGTTCCTCTCTAGGATTTATGCTTGCTAATTTCATGCTTGCTTCAGAGAAGCTTTGATTCAAAATTTTCATTATGATTGCTTTTAACATTGCTGTTGCAAGGCAACAAAATTTGTAACAAAGGTTTTTATATTTAAACATTTAATAGGGAAATTACACGAAATTTGCTGTTTTCCATCCTAGCTGAAATAATAATTTTACTTTAGAACTTTAATATTTCAGCGTTAAGTTGTACCTTAAGATTAAGCAAATAATTTAGTGAAATCCCGAAGTCTCTAATTGGTCTAGTTGCTGAGATATAACCAAAAGCAGGCCTCAGATTATTCCGTGACAATCAGGCCAAGTATAATACAAGTGCTTAAAAGCACTAGCTCTATCTTTGGCAAAAGGTGTTATGCACATTATTTCTTGTGACGTAAAATTAAACACGCTTTCATTTATACGGAGTTCTTAAACAATATTAACAGGTTTTACACACTGACAGAGTTTACACGAAACTCAAAATGTAATATCGATTCTCAGACTGAGTGCTTCGAAACTTGCCTCGAGGTTTTCCGAGATACTCTCGTGTCTTTTCATCCTTCAATACGACATAAAGTCGAGGAATTTTCATAGCTGTCTCATAGTCGTCCAGCAAATTGTTGGGATAAATAGAAGTCAGAAAATGAAACCACGTAGATATACTAAAAAATCAAATCCCATCTGACAAAATTCACGTTTTGATGACTAGGAAAATTTGATTTTTGTTATGCACCGTAATTATTTATGAGATAAAAATAATTTTCCGAGTGATCATTTCGTAATTTTTATACAGAACTAGATACACAATAATTGATCGATTCATGTTTATTAATACTATTATCTGGATTTTTTAACTCGAATTTCAATCAGAGTTTTATTTAAATCGATTATCTTTCCACTTTTCAATGCGAATAAGTTTTTTTATTTTATAGTTTAGATGCATTTGATTTTTAGTTTTAATTTCATGTGTACTATTCTGTTCTATTTAAGAGTTAGAATTATTTCAGGAAATAGCTAAAAAAATATGTAATTTTCTTATTTTGATCTGTTTAATTTTCTTTATATTCCGATATTTTCCTTTCTGTATTTTTATATTTCATATTGCTTTACTACTTTTAAAAATTTGTTCCTCCTTCATAGATATATATCCATAAAAAAATGCATTAATTCTCTTACTAGCGTGTTGCAATTAATGAGGGACACATTCACTTTCCGTATATTTTGCAATCACAGCCAGGGATGCTCCCATGGGAGGTCACGGGAGGTCACTGTGATTTTCCAAAAATCCTTGTTCGTCAAATTTGGAGACAATATATTGCAACATTGAATTTTTTTTTCCTTTAAAAAATGTCAATGGCGCCTAATGTCCTTCTCGTCAGGTGTTATGTATGTATGATAATGAGTTTTATCAGTCGGTAAAGTTGAAATTTCGTTAGGCAAATTGAGAATTTTTACTCTCCCAAAAGTTTTAGTTCGGCGCGCCCTTGACCATAACGTAGGGAAATGTGAGGCTAAGTGAAACAGAAAAAAAATCCTCTTTTTGTAGCTCCACTTTCGTGGTAATACTTTAACTATGTATTTAAATATGTTGTTTCCAAACAGAAAAAATTTTGCTATGGAGACCAAGGTAAATGATAACACAAACTATTTTTAAAATTTGATTCAGATAATATGATATTTTGCAGTACTTAAAAATAAGTTTCGTTTTTATAAAAAGATAAAGTTTTTGTTATTAACATTTCAAATGTAAATTGTGACCAATTGATGCTCAGTGCAATACTTATTTATTTGCCATTAGAAGTACCCGCACGGCGTTGCCCGTGCTAAAAAGTCAAAGGAAGTCCGTTGAACAAAAAAAAAAAAAAAAAAACTCCTCGCCCCGCCCCCTTCTGATGTGAAATAATAATTTTTCTTCAACTAAAATGCGTACACACCTTTTCAAAAAACCTATAAAAGTATCTTTGGAATTTAAAACTATTCGCCAAAACACATAAAAATATTAGCAGTAGCTTTAAAACTCAAAATAATCCTTGAACTGTATAGTTCATCGCTTAACGCTCCAAGCAACCACGCTACCTTAACCCTGCCCTTTAGCGAGTGAAGCGGTTTTTCCCCTGTAATTTAAAGTGTTTCGCCGGAAACAGTGCTACAATAAAAACGTTATAAAACACAATCACAATTGAATAATACGACAGATCAAATTATTTACTTGGATAAGTAACTATCTTCAACAATAAGAACGAAAACAAACGTTGAAGAAAACAAGGAAAACAAAACCCAATATAAAAATCCTACAAAAACAAATTATTTACTTAGATAAGTAACTATCTTCAATTATAAGAACAAAAACAAACGTTGAAGAAACAAGGAAAACAAAACCCACAAAAAAATCCAACAAAATCAAATTATGTACCTGAACACCGAAAAAAAAAAAACATTCAAAAATCTGTTCGCTGGTCACAACAGCGTAGCATGGGCATGGTTCCTCGCAGCTATCTACATTATCGGCCAGCGCCCTCTCGACTTACCATGCCATTTTTTAGGAATTCATAGAACTAAACTTACCCCCCAAACTATTAGGAATTCATAGAACTAAACAATTAATTCAACATTTAATTTGCAATAACAAATATTTCGTTCAATCTGATTTTTAAAAAATACCTATAGTCTTCTTCAATAAATGGACTACTTAACACAAGAAGATTTTTTTTTCAATTCGAACCAGTAGCTTCTGAGATTAGCGCGTTCAAACAAACAAACCCTTCAGCTTTATATTATTAGTTAATTAACAAGAAAAATAAGACATTGATGCGTATATAAATATATAAATCATTTATAGTGCCGTTTAGGATTTTCTCTGAAAAGTACCCTCGGGTATGCCTATTGACTGACTCGATCCTACGCCCACTGGATTGCAAAGTCCGTGCTTTCAGGTCGAGCCACCGTGGCTACGCACAATCTGCGTTCCAAGCATTTTATATTATTACTTAAATTTTCCCGTTTTTCATAACATCTTTTATTGCTGCTCCACCATTCAACACAAAAAGAATTTTTCAATTCGAACCAGTAGTTTCTGAGATTAACGCGTTCAAACAAACTCTACTGCTTTATATTATTAGTATAGATTAGGCATGTTTTGATTTTAAATGAGTAGTACAATTTGTTAAGTGCATGCAGGAAAAGTGATGACGTAAATGTAATTTTTCTCATTTTACTTTCTCATCTTTGAATATTTTACATAAAACAAAAGCGAAATACCTAAGTATTCTAATTTGCGGAAGAAAATGCTGTGACGTTTTAGAACACACGTGTATATTGACCCAAAACGAATCAATAAGTAAATTACAAAGCTTTGTGATGCAAAGGGAACTTAGTTAAAAAATAATAAATAAATAAATAAAAATATGCGGTATTGTTTAAAGTAGGTTAAAAACCCGCGCTTTTAAAATTACGAAATGAAAAACAAGCGAACTACAATAAGATAATAGTGAAATGGAAACAGAGAAAAACAAATAAACGAATATCATAAAATCCAAGACTTGCAAACACTTATTTACCTTTCGCAGTGGTGACTGCAAAGTTTACTTTAATCGTTTCACTAGCAATTAAACTACTGATGACATGAATCAAATCTTACAGGAAAAGACATTTTAATGACTTTTCCAAGATGAAAGGAATGTGAATCGCTGTAAAGTAAATGCATGAGACGGTATTTGAAATTGGAAACTTTTCTTTCAAACAGAGTAATCTGTTCACGCATATAAGGGGGATCTCTTGCGAGCATTTAGTTTATTTGTTCATGAAAACATTTTTATGAACGCATATTAGTAGCAAAAACATGCCATTATTTTAGTCAAATTATTTTCTACAAATAGAAATAGTCGAAATAATAAATTTAAAATTGTTTTTAGCATGTTCTTAGCGATGAATATTTGTAGCAGCCTAATAGGCACGGCTTTAACTGTAACAGTGAGGTCCTTAGTGCTTGTTTTTTTCTTTTTTTTATATTTTGGATTGAAAATCTTAGGGTTTGGTAGATAAATAACATGAATAAATTGGGTAAGGTCAGGGGGAGGGGGGAGGGATTGAATGACACCCTGAAACCAGACTAATTTATTTAGTTTGATGATTATTTTAATTCCTTTTATATACATTGGATTCATATAGATAATGATGGATTCATATAGATAATAATATGGATTCATAAACCGCAGAAACATTTAATTTGGTCGAATTTGTACTCAGTGATGCAAATAAACGAACATATTTTGATTCTGATGGGGTAAAGTGGTGAAAGTTCAAGAATAAGTATGTGTTATGTTTGAAAACAAATATGCTAACATTATTTTTGCAGTAAAAATAGTGTAATAAATATATTTCGATTAAATTTAAAGTAAGTATTTGTGTTTTAACCATTAGTCAGCAGTAAAAGTTAATCATTAGTCAAAACACGTAAAGATATCTCCTGCTTAGCCATTAATCATCAACAAAATTTTAGTTTAAATATCCAGAGAGAAATTCGCGAACTTTAAGAAGCATTGCCGAATGTATACATTAAATTTCTTTTACTAATGCCTAAAAAAAGAAGTGAAACTTAAAGCTCAAACATTGAAGTGACAACAAGGGAATCATCGAAAGTAATTATTTTGGTCTGAAATAGCATCAAGAAAAAAATTTCGTAAACGAGCATCTCCATTAAAATAGTTTTTCGATTTCTCTTCTTTTCGTTTTCTGAATGCATTACCAACGGTGTTTATAGTTTTCAATGCTAAGAAAATTCGGCTTTTACTCTTCAGAGAAGAAACTAAAAAGTTCATTCACACCAAAAAATGAAATTTTAGCGTACTTGAAAATTAATAAATACTTCATTAAATAGAGGTAATAAACTTTTTCGTGAGAATAAAAAACAACGTAAAACCAACCTGGGATATGCACACATAAAAATTTGGACAAAAAAAAAAGGAAACAAAAAGAAACAAAAGAAAGAGAGAAAATAAAAAAACAATTGCTGTGCTTCAAAAGCCCTTTCTTTAGTGCTTTTCTAGGCTCTTTTAGATTCTGTGCTTAGCACTAAAGAACGAGGTCGGACATCATGAAATCGTTAATAGTGTTTATGCAATAATGTACAATACGTATAATACAAATGTTATAATATGTATAATACACATATGGGTGATTCTCCAAAAACCTGACATTTTCAAATCACGTTTTTTTTAAATAAAAATGCTGAAAAAAATCTGAAAAAAATCATACTCTTTGCTAGGAACTTATTAAGAGAAAAATAGAGGGATCTTTCACTTTAACTATGTTACATCGTCAAAAGAGGGTTCAAAATTTCATACAGCAAGAGACTGGCAAGCAGCACCAGGAGAGTTACAAAATGAATTTCTTCATGGGTTATCTAAAATGTAACTATAGTAATAAGGAAATAACTATAGCCGAAATCAAAAAGTATGGTTATTAAATGACAAAACAAAATTTATGTAAAACGTCCCTTAACGGACACCCCCAATTTCTTCGAGTACAAGTCCCACATAGGTTTTTCCCTATTATTCACTCTAAATGGCTTACACTTCGAATAACGGATATTCATTTACACGAAAAAAAAATCGATTGCTACATTTAAACTTTCTTAAGTTATCCGTACACAGTATAATAAAATTTACAAAAAGAAAAGTTACCTTCTCAGTGCCTGCGAATTGTTTTATGGTTCAGGAAATACAAACATAAAACAAAAAGGGAATCAGCAATATTAATAACATATATTTTACTTTTAAAGCAACTACGAAATTTATAGCAACTTCACTAACCTATGGAGCAATATTTAGATAAATAAATGTCTAACCAATAAATCTCTTTTGGAACGATTCGTCTGAACAAAAAAAAAAAAAAATAAATAAATAAATAGAATTATTCCACTGATACATTTTTTATTTATCGTTTGCCAAATTTACCTTTCTTTTTTTCAATCAATCTTATTTTCCAACTAATGTATTGAAAATAAATCCTTCTATTCAATTGGATGCATTACCAGTGCTTGAGAAATAATGCTTAGGAGAGTGGGTTTTTTTAGGAAGGAGTATGACACTTTTTTAAGGACAGGAGTATGACATTTTCCATACAATTTGCCTCTTGCGTAAGCCCAGGATTATAATTAAGGTAACTAATGTTATTTTTTGATTATAACTTCATAATTCAACTACACACTAAGAGTAGAATTATTATTTTTCTTTTGTTTAACACAGAAATTTTGTCCAGGAGAATGACAGCAAAAATATTTCATACCCATTTTGAACTTCAAAGTTTTAGTAAGAACAACAGACAAATCATATGAATTCAATACTCAAGGAATCTAACAAAATGGTAATAATAAACAGTGTTGTAGCACAGCAAATCAAAAATTCCTTTTTTTAATCTATAATAATTGAACTCATTCCTAGGACAGGAGAATAACATGAAACTTGGGGACAAAGTTTAAATCGATGTTCGTTGATGATTTAAATCATTTAATTTATTTAAAGAATGCTATTTTACACCTTTAAGTATGCTCAATTTCGTACTACACATTGAATTTGTGAAATGTTGATGTGAAATTTTTAAATAATTTAAGTCCATTTGAAAAACTGCTATGGACACGCCAAAAGTGTGACTTTCTGACTATTTAAAAAATTGTGTAGAAAAATCTCAATGAGTTATTGTTTTAATAAGAGTAGAATAACATCAGATACGTTATTTCTAACTATTTAAAAAAATGAAAATACTTTCTGAGTTAAACAATTTTTGTGTTAGGCTACTGGGACATAATATTGTTAGAATTTTGGAAAATCACCCATATATGTTTTTTTGTGTATTACACGTGATTGCTTTCTATTAGCTATTTCATTTCTAATTTTCTGAACAATTCAACTAGATTTTAAAAACATTTTGGTTTTATTCGAATAAATATTGCTATTTCAATATCTAGAATAATAAATTAGTACAGTATATAATTGCCAGTACCATTAACAAACATAAATTTGTTTGACACAAAATTTCAATTTAAATTTCAAGCAAGTAAATCTTATCTTCAGTGCAAAGAAATATAACCATACGGGAGAAAATCGCACATCTTCTCATGTGCTGAAGAAGTCCGTGTGACTTCGAAACTCGTGCGTGCACGTTACTTATTTACTTTACATTAATTGAAGAGATTGCTTCATTTGATTCACAATGTTATTTCCATATTTTATAGCAATGACAATATGCGTCAAGAAAGAAAAAATCAGAGAGCTTCATACATAAGTATACATACATTCCATGGAAAGGCAGACATTTGGCTCTGCACGTGGTGATTTCATATTTCATTTCAAAACGTTTAATAAACTTTTTTTTTTTGCCTAAGGGCTATTCCACGAAAAAGGTGCTATTTTATCCCGCACGTGACAGCTCAAATATTTCATTAAAAAGTAATGATTTTAAGAGGTAATGAACAAACCTTTTTGCTTTATAAATCACTCATACGGTTTTGATGTCTTAAGCAACAAAATTTTGTTATTGATCCTTTCAAATTATTATTCTTAATGAACTATATGAGCTGTCACGTGCTTCACAAAATGTACGTTTTTCCATAAAATGGCCTTTATGTGTTCACTCATGTTTGGGTTTTTCCTATGGCAAAAAAGTTTTTCGTTATTGGATTTTTAACTATTACTGTTGAAATGAAATATATAGCTGTCACTTGTGGAGCAAAATGTGTAGTTTTCAGTGGAATGGTTCACTTTTAGTTTCGTTTTGAAAATAACACTACAAAATAATCAGCAGTGAAGCAAATTATACATTTAAAAAGTTTGCAGTAATAGATTTGGAGAATATTTTGCGAGAATTTAGAAGTCTGAAACGGATGTACAAAAGTGTTTCTTGCACGTGACACGTCAACTTCATTCAAAAATAGTAATTAAAAAATATATTAGGAAAAAAATTGCTTAACAAAAAACAAATTTTTAACTTTTAGCCCAAAATAATTTCCATTTATATGATGTTTTTAAATAGCTATTATTTTGATGTGCTCAACTTGCTGTAATCTTTTGAAATTCGTTGCTTATCCCGTTAATTCTTTTAGAATCAGCTTAGTTCTTAAAACTCCACCTGTATGTTAATTTCGCCTGCTATGCCGCATTTAACCTGTGAAATTGGTAAGAAATGTAAGAGGTTTCGTCAAACTTGGCGACATTCTGCGATTTTTTTCCAAATTCGCTGCCAAAAATAAAGACGCCAAGTTTACAAAATTTGTAGCAATGTAGGAGAGACTGGGGCAAGATGACGAATGTCTTAATTTTTGCGTTTTTCACTAGGAAACAGCATCAACTGGATACTACTGGCTCTCCTATCGGCTGTTCGTTCATCAATAGTATAAAGACGGTGAAATTGTCATATTTCTAGTAGTTCTGAAGCTCTGATTACTTACCACTGCTACGTTATAACTTTTATGCATGTGTAAATAAGCTCTGCTAAAGATACAAGAATGATAGATTGTTTCTCCTTAGTATTTAGGAGTAACTTAGTTTATATACTTCTTATTACCATGAATAAATGTCAATTAATTGCCTTCCTTTATGGCAATGAAGACGAATCCTTTCAAACAGGCAGTCCGGGGCACGATGACAATACTTCTTAACAAATCCTGCTTGTAAAGAGGAATATTGTGACCCTCCAACAGAAGAATGGTTCTAGTGTTGCAATGCCGAGAGTGGTGGCGTGAGGAATATTCCAATTATGGAAATGGCATTTTTATTTGTGACTATTGTTACACTGCAAAAAAAAAGCTGTTGTTTTTACAGTAAAATACTGGCAGCTCGCATTCCAAAGAAAAACTGCAAAAATTACAATTCTAAACTGTAAAATTTGCAGTAATATACTGTTTTATAGCAGACTTTTACTGTGAAATTTACAGCGATAAACTGTAAAATTAGCAGTAATATACTGCTTTTTAATAGAACTGCCCTGTAAAACTTACAGTATCAAACTGTAAAATTAGCAGTAATATACTGCTTTTTAATAAAACTGCCCTGTAAAACTTACAGTATCAAACTGTAAAATCAGCAGTAATATACTGTTTTAGGAATGACTTGACCTGTAAATTTAACAGAGATAATATGTAAAATTAACAGTTATATACTGTTTTGTAACAGAATTGCCCTGCAAAATCAACAGTATCAAACTGTAAAGTTCGCAGTATTATGCTGCGGAATCAACTGAATTGTGCCATAAAAGCAGCAGTAGTATACGGTTTTATAAATGATTTGTACAGTAAAATTAACAGCAGTAAACCATAAAATGAAGTTATCAATTCTTATGCAAAAGGGTTTTTTCACCGTATCGTTTCTTTTCATAGCCGAAATCACTGCTTTTACAGCTGAAGAACAATATCGAAAAGTAAAGCAATTGAGTCAGTATGTACGTTGTATAAATCAGCCTACATACGAAATCTGTTCCTTTTCTTAAGTTTTTCAACAACAAAAATAATGTTTTAGGCTATGAAAAGCGACAAATAAAGAAATATAAAACACTTTTCCATAGAAATAGTTAACTGCTGCTAAATATATGTTTTATTGATATTAATTTCCTTGTACACAAAATAAATCAATGCCCCATCTCAATATTTTATAAACACATGTTAAAGAAGAAAAAGTGGTGCATTTTCATTTCTACAAAAAACTTTTAGCTCTATTGCAGACTTAAAAGTTTTCAAATTGAAGGAAATTGCAAAATATGGTCTGAAGCTTTATTTTAAGAACAGTTATAGCTTTTTCATAATACAAAACTTTTTGATCCATGGAGGTAGTAAAAATGAGAAAGGTTTTTTAGATATAACTGAAAATACTACATCATATCTTCACTAAAAGTACTTTTTTCACTTCCAGCATTATTGTAATGCTAAAATGTGCAGCATAACGTGAGAAATGTTTTGCAATATGCAGTCCATTAAACCTTTAAGTTTATTTTAACTTGATGCATGCAATTATATGCATTTATTTTTCTTTTATGGTAAAACAGAATATTTTCATGGTTTTCTTCTTTTTTTAATGTTATAAGTTGCATTTGGATCTACTTTATTTGAGAAATACTAGTAACAAACTAATTTTATTTCACACCATATGTGCAGTATACAGCATTTAGACTGCACAGAATGGTTTTTATTCTAAACTGATTATTATAGATTAAAAAATACTTTATCCTATTAACCTTTTAAAGTTTACATAGATGAAAACTATAAATATGTGACGGTTTAAAATTCCAGAGCTACTAAACAGAAACAATTTTTCACTCGGTATAATAAAATCTGCAGGTTTATGAGTACTAGTATTAAAGTTAAAAATTGGTTTTACTACTCCAAAAATTATATAACTTTATATTATGTTATACTGTTTTCATGAGAAAAAATAAAACATTCACGCCATTAAAAATTGCCAAATTATTTTATTTCGTATACATCACCTATAAATATCGATTAGTAGTTTTTACAGTGAAATTGCAGAAATTCATTTAAAACCGAATGCTAATTTTTTCAAGGCCAATATTTTTCCATTACAAACTTGATTCTTCTTTGTGACATCTTTGCCGACTTAGGTGCCATCACTAGGCCTTATATCATGAAAGCATCTGTCAAAATAAAAATTGTTAGGATCTCATAAAACTTGTGGACACCAAAAAACATTCATGGAAAAATCAAATTACGTAGGTATAAAAATACGCACTAAAATAATTAAAATTATGACTCTGAATGATCTGAAATTAAGATTGCCTTGGGAGTTGCTTTTATTTTGAAACCGCTTAACATATACCTAAATTGTAATTGAATCGTTTATTTCAGGAACAAGTAAGCGCGAAATATGTTGTTTTAAGGAGAAAAAAAAAACTGCTGTGCAGCAATTTGGAAACTACGCAATTGAAACGGTGGTTTATTAGTGTCTAATTGAAATAGACCTAATCTGAATACTTTACATCAGAACTCAAAAAAGAAAAAAGAAAGAACATAATCTTACATTTTATCTTCCATGTCAAGAAATAGACTTATACTGGTTTCTGAAATACATTTTAAAAAAATCCTTCTAACTTTCGGTAGTTTTGAAGGATTTTGTAATACGTAGGAGACCGTTGATTAAGAGTAATATTTATTTTTTTCGATCGGATAACTGAAGTGATTGGTGATCGGGAGAATATATATCTTAAGGATAATAAAACTTGAAACTAGTTTCTTCTTATAATAGGCTCCAGATTATTGGATTGCAATATGTTTACTTCAAAGCAATAATTAGGATGCGGTAGAGAATTATTTTTTTAGAAAATATAGCAAGGTCGACGTTTAGGACAACCAATTGGGAAATATTGAGGTATTCATTTAAAATAATGAATACTATATCTAGCCTCTTTTAGCCCCCCCCCCTCCCCGAGTTGCTATAGTAGCACTGAAAACCGTAGATGTTTTTTCTTTCTTTTTCTTTAACTCATATTCCATTCCAACACTTGTTAACAGCTCGAGCTATGTTCAGCTGATACCAGCTTCATATTCTTTTTCTTCGACAGCTGCCCATTATTAGAAATCTGAATATGAAACAATGTGTGATGTAAAATAATTTAGATTTCTGTACTTAATATGAAATATTTTACTTGTAATTTTTTAAAATATTTTTGTTTCATATATTTTATTCCACAATTGTGTTATTATATTGTTTAAATTTAATTTTTTGGAGCTTTTTTTCTAAGTACTAAGGAACTGCATAAAAAAATCATTTGAGTTGGAATAAAATAATACTGTAAGAGCATTCTATCTTATATCTGTCTTAATATTTAAGCATAATTTAAGATGTTTCATTTATATTTTATGTCTTTTAAAATGTGGACGCCCCCCCCCCCCGTTTTGAACAGCTATCGATATCCCCATTTAATCCGCCGGCGGCTTTTTTTTTAAGTGCTACTTCTTTTAATAGGATTTAGACAATTTATCTTTAAGTTTTTCAGAATTTACCTGAAACTCGGAAGAAACAATTCTATATTCCCAAAATCAAGATGACTTAGTTAAAGTCAATTCAGTAAAAAGTGAAAATCGATCAGAAAAGTTGAAAGTTTTAAACAAAAGAATAAATCGACAAACATGTCATGAAATAGATTAAATCTGATACTGCCAGTTCTAATCATTAAGAAATTGTAAGTCCACATTTGGCCCGCCGTCCTTGCTGTAAACAATGCTTCCCTTCTTGGAAATGCTTGCCAGAAGACCGCACCTCTTTTAACTGTAAATTTAAATATGCTCACATTTGCAAAATAACTGCTTTTTATTTACATTACAATTAAAAATAATCTATAATTTTGTTTGATAAGTGTCACAAGTCTGAATATACGAAGAAAGTTTCATACGCTGTAATACATCGTACTTTAAACTCTAATCTTTATTGTTGCTCTCATTATAAAGTTGACTTTAAATTTTGTTCCTTTAAATTTTTACAAACATACGTACAATAAATAATAAAGAACTTAACATTCTGATTTGGTTCCTTCAATTTTACTAACATGTAAAAACAAAGAATCAGTGCTCCAAAATTTACTGGAAAATAAAAATAAAAAAATAAATAAATAATGAAATAAATTACGTTTAATTTAGCACTAACAGAAATTTCTATATTCCGGTGATTCTTGAAATGATATTTTTCAACTACCCATAAAAACCAATATTGAATTACAAGTTTAAAAAACCCAGACGTAAATAAATTGTATGATCCATCACATTTAAATCAAAACAAAATTTATTTTATCTTGTTCCAATACATAGTTCTTGATTGTAACATAAAACCTGAAAACCGGTACACAAAAATCAGCTTCAGGGGCCCAATATGGCACACAGACCGTAGGATAGGCTTTAGTGGCTAAGAACGCTCTAAAGCTCAAAAGCATTTTTGATTACAAATTACATCCTAAAACATAAAAATATAAATGAAAAAGGTACTTATAAACTTCCATTACCGGCATTCATGTCACTAAGTGAATCATTGCAACATCGTTCAGACTAGAGGCTTCTTTGAAATTCCAAGTGGAACACAACCACGAATTGCCATCTTGATAAAATGAGACCACCCATTCAATTCTGGTACCACGAAACTCATAGAAATAATATTGCATCAGTGAATAAATTTAGATGAAGGAAATTCAGGCGGCTGGAATGAAATACTTTAAGACATGAATAAAAAAAAAATAGAAATATATTACAGGCCATCCGTTTGTATGCACAAATTATAACTTAAACATAATGGAATAATTGAAACATTTCAAAAAAAAAAAAAGAAAAAAAAAACCCTAGAAAAATATGTCATTGCAATTCAAGCTTTATGTAAGTTTTCCCTAGAGAAAGGTTTTGTAAAACAATCAGCTACATTATTTTTAGTTTCATCAAATTGTATTCCAAATTCATTTTTATCAATCAAATTCCTTAGGAAATAGTACCCCACATCAATCTGCTTAGTTCTGCAATTTTCTATTGCAGAACTAGAAAAATCGATTGCAACTAGATTGATTAATAGTACTCTGTACTGTGACAATCTAAAGTTCTGAACTCTTTTCGTAGCCAATTGATTTAAAATTCCTTTAACCCACATCCTTAGATTATTCACTAATTGAAATATACTCCGCTTCCATCGTTGACAGTTGTACGCATTTTTGTTTGAATGTACCACCATGTTATTCGTACCCTATCCAAAAACACTACAAACCCCCCTCCCCCCCCCCCCCATTGAAATCCGGTCGTCGTGATTCGAGGCGTAATCTGTATCAGAATGACAACGATTTATTCAATTTACAGACAAAATTTAGATTTCAGGGACGAACAAACCTTTCAGGTTGTCTCACAAATCTCCTCTTTTACACCCGCATATAGATACGCATTGCAAACATCTACATGGAAATGGACTCAATGTAGCTAATACACAAAAATTGAAAAGAAAGCCTCAATCAAAGGAAAGGAAATTACTGGAGAAAACACTTTCGAAAAGTACCACCAACCCCCCCCCCCCCCACCTGGTGGGTATTTAAAATTACCAGTCTGGTCTTGAAGCGCATTATTTCATTCCGCTCATTTGTTTTTAAATAAAAAAAAACATCTGTACCCTTTTTTCTTTCTAAAACTTTCATTCAGTGGAACCAATACGTAAACGTTTCTTTCTCATATCACCTGAATTTCTTGAGCCATTCCGTTTTGCCAAATTTAAATCTCGGAAATGTTAGCTTCTAGCATACTTGAATTATCCCCCCCTATCTTCATAAAAATCCTATACTTTTCTTGAATTATCATCACAAGTGAAATTAAAATATTTTGTGTCATATTCAATGTTATTTTCAGAACAATAAACCTCGGCTCCATGATTCGGACTTTAGAACCGTCGTGACAATAGAATAATACTTATCCCTGTATTCTTTATTTTGCCTTGGACTTGCTTTAACCCATTTAATTCTCAACATGCTATTTTATGATTTTCAGGATATTCTTCTGCTACTTCAGATTTACTCAGTAGTGAAATAAAACTGTGTCCCTCTGTTTCTCGTTCCTGAGGGGGGGGGGGGGGTCGTCCAGAATTTATTTTCATCGAATTTAACATTCAGCGTTTCTGTCACTTCGCGATTTTTGAGATCCCAAATTCTGTAACCTTTCGTATGAAACGCATATCCTACCATGACTCCTTGTTGAGTTCTCATATCCAATTTGTTTATTTTCTGTTTTGGAAGTCCAATATACGAAATGCATCCAAAAAAACTCCGGGAGTGTTTAATAGATGGCTTTCTTACCCCAAATAGCTCAAAATAGGTTTTGTTTAATAGATGGCTTTCTTCCCCCAAAAAGCTCAAAAAAGGGTTTGGTTTTTCCTTTTAAAGCCGCTCTAGTCCGTAAGCAGTGGAAGTACATAGCTGCTTCGGCTCAGAACTGCTGAGGCAAACCCGATTCATTTCAAAGTTTCCATTCAATTAATGTTGACTTATAGTGTTCTATGACGCTACTTTGTTAACTAGAGGATTTGTTGGTTTTTTCGATTATTATGCTTTGGTCGCTAAGGTAAATTTCAAACCAGGAGTTCAGAAATTCCTTTCCGTTATCGGAGCTTTGCCACAAATCTCTCTTATCTTTTGAAACCTGACAAAATGTTCTTAAACCTCACTTTTCTTCTTAAAGAAATAAACTGGAGAGTTTCTTGAAAAATCGTCTATTATTGTGAAAATAATCGCCCCCCCCCCGCTTTAAAGAACTCAACTGCTAAGGAACCCATCGTATTCAAATGCAAAAGGTTTTACCGGGTGTTGGCTTGAATCTCCGTTACAGGTTTAAACGAAATTCTCCGATTTTTTCATTTTACACGGATAACAATCTGACATATTTTTACTTTTGATAAGCAGTGAAAGACAGTGAAGTACAGAATCACACTTTTCGTTATTTATAATATACTTTTTGTCTTCATCCTGAACATGTTGATGCCAAAATTTAAGACTCAAAGTGTTCTAAAAGTTAAAATGTAAGGAAACTGATGAGTTTCAAGGTTGTAAGAGTTTCAAATTCTACTGTAGTTTCTCGAGCATCTACTTTTCTAAATGAGCATGCCCTTCAAAGCGAATAAAATATGACAAACAATGCATAATAATGTAAATATTCTACTTTAAATTTAAAAGCTGTAATTTTGACGAGAACGAAACACTGCCAGATCAGAAATGAAAAGCTGAAAATTTTAAAATATAGCCAGGCATGGCCTGAACTTAAATATGTTGGGAAGGCGTATAATCTCAATTTGCCAAATGGAACTTAAATATTTGCCGATTAATAAAATACTGGTGAATGCACAAATTAAGTACGCACAATTAAGTACAATATCTAATGAAATTTGGTCATTCGAAAATTTAAAAATTGCAACATTACAATTATGTCCCCAAATTTGCCGAATAGCCAGACAAAATTTTCCCAGTATGGCATTTTTGGGGAGGTCATAGAGACTTCCCGTGACCTCCAATCGAGTGCCTTTGAATATAGTTTCTAAAATTATTTTTACGTTCCCAAGTTTCAATGGTACTAGTGCAATTTTCCTGAAGTAAAACTTTAATTTCCTGCTGACGCAAATATAAAACTTTTAAAACACAAGGGTTTCGTGTTTGTATTTTAAAATGCTTATTTTTTGAGATTTTTTTTTTTTTTTTTTTGAGTTCTTTATTGATGATTTTTTCAATTATTATTATTTTACTTTCGACCGTTAAGTATGAAAGCTGGCTCCAGATTTCAGAGAATTTTGAGTCGTTCAGACATCAGAGTATTGTATTTCCACAGTGACAAATTCTTCAGCAAAAAATATCAGTAAATTGTATACTGTTTGCATGTCTCTCTGTCACGTTGTTATTTTATTTATTTTCATTTTATTCATCGAATTATGTATAAAAGCTACTGATGCTATAACGTAAAGTTTTTCAATAAAATGGTTAAATGCAAAATGTTAAAGAATTTAAAACTGAACATAAGAAAAAAAAAAAACAGAAGAAAGAAGTCAATCGCGATATGTTAAAAATTCACTAGAGAAAATAAAAATTTAAATTTTAAGCACTGACATAGTATATAACACAAAATGTAATCGTACACAAAGTTTAATGTTCTAATAACTTTAAATACGATCAAAAAAGGAATTGATTTATTTTTAAATAAAATTTGAGTTTCAGAAAATGTTTAAAAACTATCACACGTGCAATAAAATATTCAGAATCACAACAACTACTCGGATTTTTGCTAGAAAGCAATCGCTACAACTTAGCAACTATAAGAAATTGCAAAGTCAGCATCAACGAATATTAGGATACGAATTGCGATTTCAAAATAAACTGTTATTTTACATACATTTTCGATGATAAAGAAAACTATATTTTGAGGAAAAGGGAATGAATATAATATAACCAGCACTTACCTTTAACTTGAATTACAGTTGAACAGTTCTGCCTCAGCACATCCGAATCATCAAAAAACATGGCTCCCAATATCTTGAATTCATTAGTTTCTGTTCCCGTATGAAAGAAACACCTTTTGCGCATCGTTTTGCGCAATCTAAAATATTTTTACAGTTTTTCTCTGTTATTTAGCACAGCAGTATTAAACTGTAGGAAAAAGCAGTATATTACTGCAAAAACAACAATTATTTTTTGCAGTGTAGCTGCACAACTAAACACTTAAATATTACGTTGTAGTTCATTACGCTTAGTTTGATGCTTTGTAAGATGTAAAAACACAGTTATTATTTGTTAAACTATGTAATATATTCAAAAGATAAAATGTGTTCAACCTTTTTCAGTGTTGTCATCTTGCCCCGAGGCCAAAATCATCTTGCCCCAGTACTGGGGAACGATGACGATTTGTTAAGTTTATGAAAAAAATAAAAATATCCTTCATTTATTTCATTTTAAAAATTTAATGGTACTATATTTAATACTACAAAGGACCACTCTAACAGCTCATGTAAAGGAAATTTTATTATCCTTAAAAATAAATTAATAAACAACAAAAATTGTTAGCATAGTCATCTTGCCCCGGTCTCCCCTAAGTGGAAGAAACATTTATAACAATTTATTGTTCCACACCTGACGGTGGAATCACCCATTTGATATCTTTCATGAATTTATAACTCAAATTCTCCAGTTTCTAAAACTTATTTTTCCTCATGAAAGGCAACTTCAAGACACTATCTATGTTTTCAGCCAAAGAACTTCAAATGAAATGTTGGAGGGCATCTTCTGATTATCTTTTCGTTTGAAATCCGACGGAACGCCTCTCGATTAAAGGGTCGACCCTGATACAATTTCGAAAGATTAATTAGTTTTGCCTTTTAGTCGTAGTATATGCTTGCTGCAACGCAAATGGAACAATCGACCTAGAAACAGATTCGAAGTATAATTATCTTGTGCTCGGAAATCATTAAGGAAATCTATGCTCGTTAAGGCATTGTTAAGTACCCCCTTTTTACGTTAATTTTGGAGAGGAAAAAAGAGATTGATTAATTCATTTTTATCGTTTTGGTGATGATCCATTGTTGCGCAAGAGGCATTTTTTTCCATTGTGGTCAGAATGTTACTTGCCGGTATTCGAGTAGGCAGAAACCGATCTAGTTGTTTTAAAATTGTATAACTTTTTCTAGAAATCGTTTTACAAGATGTAGGGTCAGACGGGGCAATTATGGGTCAAAATACAATAACACCTTAAAATTTTCTTAAGTATAAAAGATTAAATGATCTAATTTGGTATGGAGTAAGCTTACACAATTTAGAAATTATTCAAATAATCCCTTTACCTAAAAGTACATTACTATTTATTTTATTTAAATTAAATGAGTGACCAGGAATTACCCCGGATCGGGGCAATTATGGGTCACACATGGGGGCAAATATGGGTCACCACCATTTTTTAAAGTAATTCATGTCAAAAGTAACTAACTATTCTAAATTATCATTTCTTAGCCTACTAAGAGACTTTAATAACAAAAAGTTGTATGTTTAAGAAATAACACATTATAATTGGATTAATTTGATGTTACTCTTACTAGTCGACTACAATTGGCTATTGCTCTTTGCTCTAACCCCACAATTCGATGAAGAACTTTCTTTAATAGCTGTATGCTACCTTTATCTCATTCATGTTTCTATCAACTGAAAGGATTTTTCTTTTCAATTTCAATTAACTAGACTGAAAAAATGCACTTAATTCAAATTGCTTCTAGAAATGTCTCGCTTGAACAAACTAAAATTTTCGACATCTTGTTCAAATTTGAAAATTCATTTCTGCTTTTTCTTTGTACAAAATTTAAGTTACTTTCCCATTGTAGAATATGTTGCTTATCATCATACACAACAAAGTATATCTAATTTTTAAGTACAGAATGAATTCGGTTATAACCATCTTTTAACATTTTTAAAACAGGACTGTTTTTCAATTGCGTTATTGCAAATTCTTTCCCCTTTTTGTCGTTGTTATAAATAATTCCAAAATAGGCTCATTTTGCATTTAAACGCTGTCTATATCAGTATATCTATATATCGCTGTCCCATAATTCCCCCGTGTGGCCAAACTTTAAAATTTACTATACTTGTTGTCAATCCGTAATATTCAGAGTGTAGCATATCCACCTTCCATATTTGGAGAGGGAGCTGTGTTTCATGACGTGGCGATACAGACGCGGAAATGGTGTGCTTCTGCAAGTGTCAATGAGACGCATTCCTAGTTGGAACGTGTCTTATTTAAAATAATCCACTACCCTATCTCAATCAGGATTATAAATCAGTAAAACACTTAACTCAGAACGAAATGCCGTTGGGGAGGGGAATGTCAGGTGCCAGAATCAGAAAGAGTCGGGAAATATTTCAAATCTCGAAGAGATTTTAATTTTTAGATTATGGACGGAGAAGATAGCGGAGTTGAGAGACAATAATCCTGAGGAGCGGTGAACTCGAAACTACAATTTAATAACGATGCTCTTTTAATTTTGAATTTCTTTTCTTTTAAAATGTATTTCTCGAGAAAATCACTGATTGAATAATGAGAGCTTTTGTCATCGGGGAAAAAGCGGCGTTAAACTAAAATCGCTGTGTTCAAACATTTCAGAACATTTGAATTTCAAGAAAGTGAAAAAGCACAAAAAACATTGCTTAAAATAAATAAATAAATAAATAAAAGGTATTTGAAAATATTCGTTTTAAAAACGGGATATTTTTAATATGTTGTCCAAATTATTAAAAAAAAGAGTTAAAAACCAAATTTTACCCTTGGAAGATGTGAAAATATGTAAATATTCTATAACGATTAAAATGGAATTCTAGGAAAAAGGAGACACTTCGTAGTTTATACAATAACACTACGAGTCCTTCGTTGCATTTTGCATTAGAAACATGCGTAACAAAAATTAATTCAATATCTTGGCATTATAGCTATAAGTTTACTGGATTGAATGCGTCTTAAGCTTAATTATTATTCACACAAAGAACTTCAGAAAGCATTTTTTACTCTATCCTTGTAACACACAGTATTTTTTGTTAAAATGAGAAAATGTTTGGGCATGCGTTTTCATTGTTTAAAAGAATGTCATCTGTGCGTCGATAAAACGTGACACACAAAAACGTGTCACAGAATTTATTGGTTGAATGTATCACCAATGAATTCTGGTATAATTATTTGTTTTAAATGCTCGAAAGGTTAGTATCAAAAGTTAGGAATGTTATTAACCCTCTTAGCAGTGGTCATAATGGGATTTTCCAAAATTAGGACACAACTTTGAAAAAGAAATAGGACATTTTTTGCAAATTAACTTTTAAAAATCAACAAAAACAAGCATCGTTATAAATAGTAAAATGGTTCATTTTTGCAAACTGGACTGCATCCCTCGTAGTGCCTTGAGATCGCATTATTGTTTTCATTAAAAATATAAATAATAATTTGAATTGTTTCATTTTGAAGTCAAATTATGTTTTTCGCAATCACGAGTGTGTGTGTGTATGTAGGCGTGTGTTTGTGTCGAGGTATGAGTGTGTGGGTATGTGTGTGTGTATAGGTATGTGTATGTATGCGTGTGTGTTTGTGTCTATATGCAGGCATGAGTGTGTGTATGTAAGTGTGTGTATGTATGCGTGGGTGTTTGTGTCTGTGTGCAGGCATGAGTGTGTGTGGTGTATGTGTGTGTGCAGGTGTGTGTATGTATGCGTGTGTATGTTGGATATGGACGTAACCTGAAGACGGTTTTCAC